>NC_142375.1:2232500-2402500 GCF_059441005.1 Hippichthys cyanospilos
ATAACATATACAAAGGAAAAATGATATTTACCTTTGGGGCGACGTGACTTGAGCTGGGTGGAGGCGGAGGGGAGCAGAGACCAACCCGCAGAATTTATTTATTTATTTTCTTAAACAAGAACTTTTCTCAAACTAGAACATATCACCGGCGATTTCCTTCTCTTTAATCCATAATAGAAGAAGCCTCTCAATTTTGTTGTCGATCGAGGTCCGTCCCCCGGCAAGGAAAGTCTTGCCCTTAGAAGATTGCCGAGCGGTTCCGTCCATACTCACGAGCAAGGTTAACCATGTGTGCGTCTCCTTCGTATTTTTTTATTTCCTGCTTGGTTTCTATTGTCATCCTCCTCTTACTTCTTCCTTTACCGCCACTAGCAATTTTAGAAGCCATGTCTAACAGATAAAGTTTGCAAAGTCTTCACAACATTCCTTCCTTCCGTTTTTGACTGATTTTCTCTCCTTCCTTCCGTCCCGACCAGCTGTGCCATCAAGCTAGATGAAGGCGTTCGGCCAATAGCATATCGGCATTTCTGTGATTGACGTGACGCCGGCCAGTAGCATCTCCGTGAGTGAGACCGGGACTGACACCGTGACTGAGACAGTGACTGTGACATTGTAAGAGCAATAGCGTTCAACGTTGCCGTGATGAGCGTCAACTTCTGATTTAGTTGACGTAGCAAAGTGAAAATAAATGTACTAATACAATGGCCGGCATGTCATTCGTGCGCAAGTGGGGGAAAAAAAATTCCGCGGTCCACGCTCGTAAGTCGAAATGTTCGTAAAAGAGGGTGTTCGTAAACCGGGGCCCGACTGTATAATGGTTGCAGTATTATATTGTCTCAATTTGGACACTGCGTGGCACCCACATAATGACATAAATGACAGAAGAACTTATGATACAGTCATTATGTCATGTCAAATTTGGAAATGCTGAGTGCAAACTGCTGTAACATATTAAAAAAAAATACAAGACTGATTGCTTATAACAGAAGATTGATCACAGCCTGAAGTCTGATACTGGCCCTGATGGTGACCCCAACCTATCAAAGGATTTTACCTGTGCTGAGCAGCAGCACAACAAAGCTCGATGCTAATGCTAACGTGGATGCCAATGTAATCTTCAACTTTCTGACCCTGAAGCGATTAGCAAGCTATTTGGCAAAAGCGTGGCAAAAGCGCGACAACTGGTCAATTCCGGTTGTAAGTTGCAATGCACATATGGACATTGTAAAAGTATGATTTTTTTGTTTATGGATAGATGACAACTGGGGTCCATCTTTTTAATTTTTAAAAGCAACACAAAATCATCTTGAGGGCCCAATTAAACCTTCTTGCGGGACGGATACGGTCCACGAGCCGTCGGTTCGACACCCCCAATGTAAATACTTATATTCCACATGTTAGACGTGTAATCAGTAAATGTGCCAGTTAGTGTGTGGTCAAGAGCTTTGGGTCAGCAGCAAGCGGCGGCCGACGCTTACCTGCAGTCTAAGGGGCTGCCTCTGCTTGCGGCTGTGGCCGGCCACCCTGTCCCGGTCGCCATCCCTGCCACGCTCCCTGCCATCCAGGTCCTCCTCCTCGCTGAAGTGCTCCATGGCCACCAGGTCGTCGGACAGGTCGGTGGCATTGGCACGGAGGCCATCCCTGCCCACGCCGTCCACACCGGAGCCGCAGGCTGACTTCCCGGCAGCCCCGCCATCCGCCGACTGCACCAGCAGGTCGCGGAGCTTGTAGCGAACATCCTGCGTGCAGCTGGGGCTCTGCTTCATGAGGCTGCCGCCCAGGACCTCGCCGCCTCCGCACAGGGATGCCGCGCCCATGTCCCCCAGCGCCATCAGACTATTGGCCTGCTCCATGGGGGCGCATTGTTCCTGCACATTTGGAAATAATTCAACAATCTGTATTTTTCCAAACCTTGCCTCACCATGGACAAATAATACATTTACATTCCAGGTCATAATAAATTTCACACTTAATGTTTTAGGATTATATATTTTGTAGTTTTATGTTTTAATATTACAAAATATGTGTTTTGGGGAGGTGGGGTGGGGTGTGTGTGTTGGGGTCCACTTCACAATGGAAACAAAGTTTTTATTGATTTACAAGACAAAAAAGGACTGCTCCAATGGGATCGTGTCCTGTGACATTACAATGACATTTAAAAATATACTGGTGACACCACAAAGTAAAAAAGAAAATAAAAAATAAATTATGTGTATATATATATATATATATATATATATATATATATATATATATATATATATATATATATATATAAATTAAACTTCTCCATAAAACTTGACAGCAACATTTGAACGCAATCAAATGGGAAGGATATATATATATATATATATATATATATATATATATATATATATATATATATATATATATATATATATATATATATATATACATATATATATATACACACACATATACACACACATATGTATGTTTTTTTGCTGTTGTTCCACTGGTTAGCTGTCATAAGAAAGTCATTAAGTAATGTAAGTAAAAAAAACAAACAATTCCAATTGGACTCATTTCAAGTTAAGCGGAAACTTGCATGGAAGAGTCATAATTTAGACAATTAAGCCATGTGAGAAGTGCATGCAGCTCCCAATGGGTTCCTACTATCAGGGTCAAACACAACACTAGCATCGTAGGAATCTCTCCTGTATCCCATAGGAGTCGACCTCCAGTCCTCAAGGGCCGGTATCCTGCATGTTATCTGACCTTCTCTCTCAAACAAACCTGATCAAATGATAAGGATCATTTTCAAGCTCCTGCAGAGCTTCCTTATGAACGAATTTGAATCAGGTGTAAGAAAACCAGAAAACATGCAGGATACCGGCCCTCAAGAACTGGAGTTCGACACCTAGACTATACCCTATGGAGATCAAGGTTGGATTCTGCACCCCAAACTGAGTTAAAAACAGGTGCCAATTTTTTTTTTTTACATAGGTCAGGCCCTAAATTATACTTGATACTATTTGCCCATAAAAGGTTTGACGAACTTTTTATTCATTTTTGAGAGTTGTTTTCAGAAAACTAAGTGCATACTTTCCATACTTGCGTAGGAATCCTAGGGCCGGGCCCACTCTCGCCGCCCATGTTACTGGAGCCGCACTCGACCATGAAGTTGGGGAAGTTGGGGTATCCTCCGCTACTGCCACCGGAACAGCTGCCACCGCTCTCCCTTCCTTTCCCTCCGCCGCCGCCACGCTCCTCTTGCTTTGGAAGGACGCCACCCAGCATCCCCCCGCCGGCCGCTGCTGCTGCTGCTGCGGCGGCCGCTGCCGCGCTGGCCGCCTTTCTCTGCGAGATGATCTGCGTGCACTCGTCAATGACCGTCTTGATCTGCAGGATGCTGGCGGCAGTGAGGATGCAGAGCGCCTGCGACTGGAGCACTACTAGCGAGCCGCTATACATGAAGTCCACAAGCTGCTTGACCGTCTCAGCGGGCACCAGGGGTGGCACAGATATCTCCGAATGGCCCAGGAGCAGCTTGTCCTGGAAGAAGGGGCTGCCGGCCGCTAGGACACAGGCGTGGGCTCGCAGTGAGGCGTCGTGGATGCGTACTGTCACGTCGCAGAAGAGGCCCTCGCGCCGCTGGGTGCGCAGGGCCTCCAGCACCGACTGGCTGGAGTTGTGCAGGTGAATGTAGTGGACCGTCTCGGTGCCAGGCGCCATGGTGGGCGGCGGGGAGTCGCTGGGGACCGGGTGGGGGTGGGGGAGGGGAGGGAGGTGCCTGGGGTTCTGCGTCAGCTTGAGGGATGAGGAGGATGGGGAGGGAAATGGGTACAGCGCATGGGCCACGGTGGGGCCGGCTCCCAACTCAAGGAGTCATGGGGGCGGCTGCTGCTGAGCCGGGCCGGCCGCTGCTGCTGACCTTTCGTGGGGGTTGGTCGTGTTTTACCCTTTCTGTTGCTTGAAAAAGACAAAAAGCACCTTTTGGTTACGGCACATTAGAGAGAACAGTAGCAATGAGTGCAGCAGGGCTCAATCCCTATCCCCTGAAAATAGCGGAAAAACCTCACGCAAAAACCTCCGCAAAAAAAAAATAAATAAATTGATATTTCTTTTATTTTTTTTGGTGGGGGGGAGATTTTTATTTATTGATATTTTAATTGCAAGTCCTAAAACAAGCTAAAACGCCTGGGAGTGTCCCTAGTTTTTGTTGTTGTTGTTAAAATGTAAAAACAAAGATCTTTGTCTCTGATTAAAAATAACATCTTGGGATGGGGGGACACTTAAAGAAAAGACATTAAAATCAGATATTTGGCAACACGTCCAGTGGCCTTTTAGAAATGCTTATGAAGGTTTTGCAAACACTTGATAATCATTGATACTGATGTTCTATCAACAAAGATGGCATAAAATCAAAGTGGTTTGTTGACTTATTTGAGACAAAGTGGAGAAATTTAGCCTTCAGAAAAAGTTTGCATCACTCTCTAAAAATGTAAATCGTTATTATTTTTTTCAATTGGACTTTACAGGTATTAGAAGAAATTAGTGAGTAGCAGCTAAAAGCAAATCATGCTCAATTATTGTATTTATAATGGGTGGGTTCAGTTGCACATCTCGCGAGATCCGCAAATACCGTTGTCCAGTATCTTTAAACATGACGTTTCAGGCGCGTTTAACAGAAATATTTTCCTTTTGGGTGTCAACAAAAGTTCATACGCGAGACACAACGAACACGCTAAGTAGTACAATATTCTCAAATTAGAGCAAGTCAAGTGTGCAGCAAATGCTAACGAGAATTCACGTACACCTGTAAGCGTTTAGCAATGACAGCGTCGTTCCTTTTTAAGTTCAACAAGGCAAAACGAGTGTGGATGGCGTGGGTGAGCCGAGGTCCAAAACTAAGAAACGACACGCTGTGGCTAAAAGTCTGAAAACTATTTGTACAGAATGTTCCATTTGGCAACAGTGAGGACGGAGTGACGTCATCCAGCAGGTAGTCATACAACCGAGTGACGTAGCCAAGGTTAGCTTAGCGTTAGCTGCTGACGTTAGCCGCGCGGAAATCCACTAAAAAATGACAATTTCCAGTCGACACAACAAACAAATCTCGATACATGTGCACAGGTGATAACGTTCACCATGAAAGCGGCTATCCGAGCTCGCTCGACACCCCCAGCCACCCCGCGCTCGTAACATAGCTAAACGCTAAGCGCCTAGCTAGCCACGTTAGCATATGCTAACGAACCTATTTTTCTGCAAGGCTTTGCAACGTCATCGCCAAGTACACATGTGATGAGCATGCATGCACGATGTTCACTGTCGATTGCATACCTGAGACGTGCGCTGACACTTCTGATCGTTTGTTTCCTCGTCTTTTTTTTTAACTTCAGCGGGGTGGATGCAGCAAAAATGCCCGCAGTCTGCTTGCTGTCTGCTTGATGGTGGTGGTGAGGGCTGGAAACAAACACATGCACGCCCACACACGGCACAGCAAGGGATGTGATGTTTGAACCACAGCAAGAAAAAAAAAGTGGGGGGAAAAAAAGCACCCAGGGCGCTCAAAGAAGCACGCGCATGCTCACAAGACGTCTGCATATAAGACTGCGCTACCTTCGAGCGTGCGTCGCGTTCAGCAACACCCGCAAACGCCCACGCAGTCTCACGCAGCCAGCAACATAGACAAAGACTTTTGTTTCGGTATTTTCAGATGGGTCCGCCGAGTTTGACTGGTTCCGGACTGATTTACAGCTGCATTTGAAGTGTTAAAAGACAACACCATTAGAACATATTGCTGTCATTATTATTATTATTATTATTATTATTATTATTATTATTATTATTATTATTATTATTATTATTATTATCATCATCATCATCATCATCATCATCATCATCAAGCCTCAAACCATTTGAACAAATTGCTTCAAAAATTGCTCCAGTTCATGAAACTTCATTAACAGTGACCTCAGAATATAATACCGGCCCATGATTAATGTCAAATAAAAATGTCTTTCAGCGTTATCGGAAAAGGCAACCCTCCGATCACTTCTTTTGTAGCTATCGAGAGCAACACTCCCATCAAATGGTCACACTTAATTACTACAGTGCTCAATAAACTTAAAATTAAGAGGAGAGCTGGCCCCAACATAGTCACCGGCAGACAATAATTCTTTTCGCTCGCAAGGAAAGAACTTTAATGGACAGGGGTGACCAAGCTTTTTCATTCGAGGCCACATATAAATAAATAGAAAGGCTACTTTATGTTGCTCGGGGAAAGATATCAAACAGCTAAAGGATACTGTGGAAAACGAATTAAATACAGTAAAGGACTGGTTTGATGCAAACAAATTATCTTTGAATTTAACCAAGACAAAATGTATTATTTTTGGTACTAGGCAATGCAAAATCCCAGTCAAAATTATGATACAATCAACGTAAATAGAGTAAATGAGATACAATTTCTTGGTGTCATACTGGATTCAAAATTATTCTGGAAGAGAGAATGTTAAAACGATTTCTAAAACTATAGGTGTTGGATGAGTTATCAATAATGAGGGACTGGAGAAAAGTCAAAACTCAAACACGATCTTTTGCAAAAGAGGGAGAGCACCCGGGTCTTCCGGTGTTCTGGGGCTCTCCTCCTCGTTTTATTCCAATGATTACAAAGAAGGCGGTTACAAGTTTCAAAATAATACCATATAAGTTGTTTATTTCTGTAGTGTGAGTGTGTGTATGTGTATATTTGTGTGTTCGTGTGTGTGTGAGTGAGTAGCTTAAGAGGTGTGCAAGCAAAGTGTTTTTATATGATAACATATATACATATATACAATTATTCCATCATTTCCATCCTGTTTATCAAATAAAAATACATCCTTCATCATTATGCCACCTTAATACAATATACAGCCTTTCACCATTAATGTTTACCATCGTTCAGTAAAGTCATGTTTTTATTGTTGAACTCTCTTATCAATGTACCCAATACTAATTCTGTACTCACCATACGTCTAACGACTACATCACTAATGGTGAAATGCCTCTAGCAATTAAAGAAAACAACTATAGGAGTTGCACATAATTATCAATAACATAGCCATCCATTCATCAGATATAAACCAAGAATCAGAATCTCAACCTTTCATGAACAAATTGTGTTGGTGTGAGCTTCTGAGCTCACTAATATCCATAGCAACCATTTAACGCTTAATCAGTAGGCCATAATCCCAACTCTTAACGGTACTTTTAGTACCCCTACCCATGGGGAATAATAATGTAAAGTAACTCAAAATCTATTAAGTACATATGCACTCCAAATTGAACCATGTGATGCCATGTCTGGTGTGTTCATAGGTCTTCTCTGGTCACAGTGTCCAACTGTCACAGAATTGAATTTAGGTATGATTATGTACCATTGCAATGCATAAAACATATCTATAACAAGTGTTAAACAAGAGGCTATAGATCATCATCATGACTCATGTCATGGTGTCCATTTGACACAAGTTGTGGTCCTCGAATGACATCACTCCCATCTTCTTCCTCGTCAGGCAGGAGCTGCATAAGATGAAAAGTCATGAACACCAAACACAACCACATTGTGCATAATATTGCTTCTGGCTTGCAGTCAGTGTGATGTTGCATGTTCTTTTTTTTTTTTTTTTTTCAAGTGTCTGATTTCTTTTTTGAGCCAGGACGCAACCATCTTTCTATCTTTCGAGGGAGGGGGAGAGGTTATCTGTACATCGTCTCCTTATTAGCAGCAGTGTCCTTGTTTTGCACTTGGTCAGGCGTTTGGTGTATGTGTGTGCGTACTTGCAAGCTGGGTCTCTTGCCACCTCAGTGGCCCAAGGAAGACAGCCAACCTTTGTTTTGGATTGCGTGTCTCCCACCTGTCTGTACGGGTGGGGGCCCGGAGGCTCATGGTCACTTTTTGCTGAATGGTCAGGCCCTGCAACTTCACAGCTCCCATAGTGGCTAGGGGCCTTCTCGGGAACGAACTGCTCCCTATTTCGATGGGATGGATAGGCTCCATATGCCTTATCCTCTTTGTTGTCAGACTCCGTCCCTCAACCAAGGTGAGCTGTTTGTCAATGGTACCTGCCTTTGCAGTGTGACGAGTTGACCCAAGATGGTCGTTCAGCGATCCTCACAGGAGCTAGGGTTGTCAACCGTTGAAATGGACCTTCCCACAGTGGACTGAACCGGCACTTGCATTTGATACCTTCGATTAGGTCTCAGTAACCATCTCTGATGGGAGGTTGGCCCTCCTGCAGGGGCAGAGCCTCACCTGGCAAGTGATTAAATTTTGAAATATGTTCCTCATGTAACAACAGAGGTCAATCTCTTACGTTTGGGTAATTTACAATAAATTATATGGTATATGGTTATATGGTTTTCCATATGAAATCTCAAATGGACAAAATTGTCCCGTTCTTTTCACTATTCCTGGTCACGTGCAGTTTGACCGAATCAAGGCAACCTAACATGACCTCCCTATCTTGGTCGTGCTTTCTTTACAGTGCCATTCGTTTTTTCCAACATACTGCACTGTGTGGGTGATACAACCAATCATAAATTGTGTTTCTTTACCAGTTGAAATGTTTTGCGATATGCCATACATACATGCATATACATTTATGAAGTTTACACAATGCTTTCGTCACAATAATATTAATATATAAGTTAACTGCAGTTAGTTGTTATTATGTACTACTGTGAACGATGAAAACCGTATTATTTAGCAGAGTATTTAACTGGAACCATTTGACAAATTTTAAAACACATCAGTGAGTACTAAGCAATATTCATTTTGTCTCATGCATGCTCAACAAAAAGCTCTAAAAAAAAATAAAAACCCATAAAAAAAGTGTTATTCCATTATCTTATACCATCCCTCCTGTTGAAAGGTGACAAACCATTCTGGAGGATGGGTTTGCCATATCTATTTGTATTTGTCAAATGTTTTATATGAATTTTCAACAATTGACATTTACAAACAAGTTATTTCCTTTGTAGTGCATATCTGAAAGCATAGGTGTCAAATTCAAAGCCCGGGGGCCAGATCCGGCCCGCCACATCATTTCACTCGGCCCGCGAAATGCCCATTCCAATTCAAGGTTCCGGTCAAAATACCACATTTTTAAGTTGTCTTCAGCTTTTAAAATTGTTTGGGGGGGAAAAGCAAGCGCTTTTTACCCTCACCCACTCTCTGATTTCAAAACTAGTTCGAAGTATGACAGAAACTGTAACTGCAACGTGGCCCTTGATAAAAATGAGTTTGACACCCCTGCCTTAAATGAACTAGAATGAATCCACCAGGGGCAAGACAGATCTTTGAGGTTCGCCCATGGTAGATTCACTGCCTGGCTTTTTTCTGAACATTTCCATTTCTCGCCATCTTATCACGTTAGTGGCCATTTGGAGGGACTCAGCGTCATTTTGGGGCTGACAAGATTTTTTTTTTTTTCTGGGTACACATGATGACTTCTTACAGTCAACATATAACTCAATTACTCCACCACTGTCACAAAATTTGTAATTTGGCTCAACTTACTTTATTTCCCGTTTTCACAAGGTGTTCCAATAGAGCCAATGTGTCTTTTTTCACAACACAGGTCATTTTCAAAATTATCGTCAATGTATATCTTGTGGGTGTTCATTAAAAAGAACGCATTTCTTAAATCCACTGCAGAAAATATCTTTGCTTTTAGGATCCAAATGATTTATGGTGAATGGAGTGAATTTATATAGCGCCCTCCACACCGTATGGTGTACAAAGCGCCCTACAAAGACTCACATTCACCCATTCACACACATTCATACCCCCATGGAAGCTGCTGCCACACAGGGCACCATCAGTTCCACTGGGAGCAAATTAGAGTTCAGTTTCTTGCTCAAGGACACTTTGACATAGTTGCCAGGGTCAGTGATTGAACCCACAACCTTCTGTCACTCTACTGTTGGTACATGCCAATAATTTTGTCACGTTCTGCCTGATTTACGTTCTGCTATGGGTTTTGTTATAGAGATTTTGGGTTGTTTCTTTCCGTGACAAATTTAGCTTTTTTGTTGCTTTTACCTTTGTGAATGATCAATTACCGGTTTAGCTTTTGATTTGGCATGGACTATATTCTGTTTATACTAATGCCCAAACATCATCATTAAGCCAATGTCAGGATTAGCAATATTTTCGTCTTGAGGCAAAACGTAGCCTTTATACATCTTCTAATTCATGTGTCTGCAATTTGCTGCACTGACACTGTTTTGGTATCTAGAGTACATTCTCCTTTGTACATCTGCAATGTTTTATTAAATATGGCCTTGGTTACCAGTCTGTCTACAATGTTTTGCTAAAGTTTGTTGGATTCCCAGGCCTTTCTCCACGGCAGCCATGAGACCTAAATTTGTGTTTGTCTCATTTATTCAAGACACATGGGAATCTCTCTGTTTTGTCAAAACAAAGACAAGTACAAGAATTACAATAAAGTTTCTTTTATTTCTTTTGCTTCTTTCAATGTTCCTCTTAAATTGTGCAATGTGTTTATATGTTCCACAGAATCAGTCAATTAATACAATAGCATTCATAAATTCGTTAATTGTTGGATTGTTTCTGGTCATAGTTTCACCCCCTCATGCTCTATGTAAGGTTTGCTACGTACCTATGCAATTCTCTATACAGGTGTGGTTGGCAGAGAAGGGTCACATTCCTGTTTTCAGAAAGTGGAGGATAAATTACAAAATAAGTCGCAGTTGCGGTAAAAAGGGAGGCAGAGGCCTCTGATTGTCACCCCTGCTCTCCGCGCCCCTGCTTTGTCCTGTTCTCTGCAATTCTCGCAAGCAGCTTTGTTTGGTGTCTACTTGGCTGATTTATTTTCTCTACAGGTCATTTAATTGCTGCTGCTATTTCCTTATCCAACTTTTTCTCTTTTATCGATTTTGCTATTTGAAATTTTTTCTTCGGCTTTGTTCTAACAAATTCAGTGGTCTCTATCAATTTCCTAATTTCAAATATTTTCCACTTTGAAGAACAACAACAGCAACAACAACAAAGTCAACCTGGAACCTTTTCTTGTCTTAACCTTCTAGAACTTCTAGATCTTCTTATTCTAGGTATCACTTATTAAGACGCACAGGACTGGAACCTTTTCTTGTCTTAATCTTCTAGAACTTCTAGATCCTCTAATTCTAGGTATTACTTATTAAGACGCACAGGACTGAAACCTTTTCTTGTTTTAATCTTCTAGAACTTCTAGGTCTTCTTATTCTAGGTATCAACAGCGCAAGCCTTTCGCTCCGCTTTTTATTTTTTCATTTGGGCCTCGGGCAGGACTTTCAACCTCCCTTTTACATATTAAGACACACAGGACTGGAACCTTTTCTTGTCTTAATCTTCTAGATCTTCTAGCTTTTCTTATTCTAGGTATCAGTAGCGCAAGCCTTTTGCTCCACTTTCTGTTTCGTCGTTTGGGCCTCGGGCAGGGCTTTCAACCTCCCTTTTACTTCACCAAGCATGCAAACAAGATAAGACTATACTCACAGTTTATGTCTTCTCTCCGTCTCAATTTCTGTTGCTGGTACAGATGCCGTCAATCAACAATCCCGGGGAAGACGCTGACGCAACCGGCCACGGGAAAGTGGACTTCTTCTACAGACCCAGTCTGGCTGTGCGCACAGTCTTCAGTCGCTATCAGCCCCCCACGGACGCAGATATGTTGGGATCCGGCTCGAAGCACCAAGTTATGTAAGCATTATCAATAATGAGAGACTGGAGAAAAGCCAAAACATATATACAAATATTCCATCAGGCGTCCTCTTTAAAACCAACGAATTTTTATACCAAAAGTCATTATATACGCTATATTGCTCACTGATATTGCCCTACGTGACTTATTGCGTGGAAATATGGGGAAGTACATATAAAACAAACACTCTGTCTGTCTATAAACTCCAGAAAAAAGCAATACGAACCATCAACGGGTCAAAATACACAGAACCTACCAACAAATTGTTTATCAAATTTGAACACTCTCAAATTCTATGGTATAGTTGAAGTTAAAACAGCTCAATTAATGTATAAAGCTTTCAATAACCAACTTTGCAACAATATCGAGAAGCTGTTTGAAATCAGGAAAGGGTGTGCTTATGATCTAAGGGCTACCGGTGATTTAAAAAAAATGAAAATAAAAACACATATAAAGCAAATGTGTGTATCTATTAAAGGTGTCAATTTATGGAATGGCTATGAAACCGAACCGAAAACAAGCACATCCATGTCTGTGTTCAAAAAGAGCTTTAAAAGTATTGTATTGTAAAAATACAAAGATTATGAATGAGTCAGATCTTGTGTAAAAATGTGTTACATGTGAAAAATATCATATACAGTATGTTTGTGTTCGTATTTATGTATATATGTTTATGCATCTCTATATATTTATATACATACAATATAAGTATACATTCATATGGGAATACAACTGCATGAATGAACGACATTAGCTTATTTATGGGAATGTTTTTGTGATGTGAAACAATATATTAATATCTCGGTAAATAGAATCCAAGGAGTAGGACCAGATAAGTTCCAAACTTCTTCCTTCTTCCTTTTGAACATAAACAGCAAATTTCATTGAACTGGACATATGCTGATAATTCTCTTATTTGCTTCTTTTTGTGTTTTTTGTTTGCGTTCACATTTTATTTTATTGTGCTTGTTATATATATGTTCAATAAAAATCAATCAATCAATCAATCAAATATGTTGTCTTTGTAGTGTATTCAATTGAATATGGGTTGAGAAGGATTTTCAAATTGCTGTATTTTGTTTTTAATTCACATTTTACACAATTTCCCAACATCAACCAAATCCGGTTTGTAATTATGTGAAGATAGCCAAACATAGCAGCTGTATATATTTATAAAATCGAACATAGCAGCTGTATATATTTATAAAATCGAAATCAGTATTGTAACTTTAAGACTTTTGCATAATGGGAGTCTAGGCTAAGACAATAAAAAAGTAATTAAAAGGCTTGCAAATGTCATAAATTGGCTGCTAGTGCTACCCAGTAGTTTGGGATGTCAACAGAAAAATTTCAGTTGCACCCCGTTTGCAAGATGTTGAAATGATTAATGCAAAAATTGGTGGAAATGCATGATAAAACATCAGGTGTTCAATATGTCAAAAAATTTCAATATTTGCAATTTTTTTATGAGCCTGATATGGGATACATTTGACATGTTCAGGGTGGACCTCTTGACCTTCCATTTGCAAGCATTTAGAGGGGACAACAGCGTGGCATATTCAAAATTGTCATGTCTTGGCAATTTATGCAATATTTTACCTTCCAAATGTTTTTTTGGGATGCCTTTCCTTTGATATCACGCATCAAAATGCCAGAGTTGGGTCAAAAATGTTCTCAGGTGTTAAGGCTGATGAGCCAAGTTAGGACTTTTTCTTCACAGTGTCTGTTATCAACATTTGTATTGCTTTTTGTTTTAAAATAGCATTGCGAGTCATGTTAAAATGTATATGCCGCAGGCCAGAAAGGGTCTCCGGCCTGTAGTTTGGACACCTCTGGCTTAATAGAATGAAAGCGAATGAAAAGTGGTGTGTTGCTCTATGAAAGAGACAGGAGACTTACTTGGACAACAAAATAAAATTTAATCATAAACTGACTTGTCGCTGTCTTCTTTCACGTGAAACAAAACACATCAAGTCTCGTGCTTCTCTCTTTTGTCTGCATGTAAGACATGCAGTCTATCCACAGCGTTTAGACATTGAAAGTATACAGGTCCGACACACACGCACTCACATACACATGCTTACACGACATACACAAAAGTGCTGGCAGCAGCAGTAGTCGAACTCCACCCCTCCCGGTCAGAGTTGATGCGGGATTAATCACAACAAAGCATAGTAGTTCACAAAGAAGTTCTAAACTAAGGCTAACATTTGCTGCCTGCTACTTGGCCGACACGTGACCAACATGGATGAACGCACCCCGGTGGTCATGAGCAGAGATTGGATCAAGTCACAAATGTGCAAGTCCTAAGTCATTTTGTCACAGGTAAGTCAAATCACAAGCTATCTCGAGTCCAGTCCAAGGCCATAGAATTCGTTCCTTCACTCTCAAACTGTTTCAAATGCTTAGTAAGTTCTGCAGGAGCTTGAAAATGATCCTAATCATTTGAATTCTGCATGTTTTTTTCGGTTTTCTCTCCCCAACACACCGGATTCAAATTATTAAATTATCAGCAAGCTCTGAAGGAGCTTGAAAATGATCCTAATCATTTGAATCAGGTGTGTTAAGGGGAGAAAACCAGAATACCTGCAGGATACTGGCCCTCGAGAACTGGAATTCGACACCTGTTGAACTCCAGTCCTTGAGGGCTTGTATCATCCATGCTTTCTCATCTTCTCTCTCAAAGGTACTAGATTCAAATGATTAAGATCATTTTCAAGTTCCTGCAAAGTTCCTGCAAGTTTGACACCTATGTTTGAGACAAACCCATAATGCAGTTAGACCTTACGGAGGTTTTTCAAAACACACATTCAACTGCTAATACTTCAGTAATTTATGCACTTGTTGTGAACGAAAGTCACTAAATGAATATGTGACATCATTGTGCCTACTGCATTTTAATGGCTCTATTTTTTTGTTAAATATGTATCATGTGACAAGATGTTGATCTGGTGTGATATAAATATGCAACAAAAATATTTCATTTTCCTGATGAAGCAACGCTATACTGGCTATTCAGGTGTATAAAAATACTACCTATAATGATTAGGGAGTTGTTCATGAGGAATGATCCTGACTGCCATTGCTGCGTTTTGAAAACATGCACTCTTTCCCTTTCGCTATTTTTATTAGGCATTTTAGTCAGCCATTTAACTGCCTTTATAAATATCCCTATTTATTGTAGTGCGCAAGAGTCATATTCCAGTCCTCGAGGGCCAGTACCCCCGCATGCTTTCTAACCTTCTCTCTCAAGCACACCTGATTCAAACAAATTTGTATCATTTTCACACTCCTTAAGAGCTTACTAATCATTTATTTGAACTAGGTGGGATGAGGAGAGAAAAACGTAAAACATGCAGGATATCGGATCTCGAGGTTTGGAATTAGGCAATTATCGAACTCCAGTCTACAAGGGGCGAATTCCTGCATGCTTTCTAACCTTCTCTCTCAAACACATCTGATTCAAATGATTAAGATCATTTTCAAGCTCCTGCAGAGCCTATGAATCATTTGAATCAGGTATGTTGTAGAGAGAAAAGCGGAAAAGCCTTCCAAACACTAGCTTGAGTCAACTCAAGTTCAAATGGCAATGACTTGAGCCCCCAATCTCTGGTCACTAACATAGCACGTGATGGCATGGGATGGAATGGAGCAGCCGTGACTAGGCAGCAAGCCCGTCGCCCGACGATTGATGTCGACATCGGAAACGCCTTGGCCTGTTATGCTCATGTCTGCCTGTGTGTGTGTGTGTGTGTGTGTGTGTGAGGAAAAAAAAAAAAAAAAAAAAAATATATATATATATATATATATATATATATATATATATATATATATATATACATACATATATATATATATATATATATATATATATATACATATATATACATACATACATATATATATATATATATATATATATATATATATATATACATACATACATATATATATATATATATATATATACATACATATATATATATATATATATATATATATATACATACATATATATATATATATATATATATACATACATACATACATATATATATATATATATATATATATATATACATACATACATATATATATATATATATATATACATATATATATATATATATATATATATATATATATATATACACATACATACACACATATATATACACATACATACACACACATATACATATATATATATATATATATATATATATATATATATATATATATATATATATATATATATATATAAATTTTTGTGCAGGATTTTTTTTTCCTTTATTTTTTTCTCTGTGGTGTAAAATCCCTCCGGATCCCAAAGTGGCCTCAGCTGTATAAATAGTCATATACATATTTGCCTCCATATAAAAATAAAATTAGCAATACACAAATATTGCACACCTACGGAGATTAGACAATGACAAGCTACAGAGGAAAATGGAGAAACGTAAAAGAAAGCTGCTGGTGCAGAGCAATAAATATGCAGAACTTGGGGTGCTTGTTGTGCGCTGCCCTGGCTGGCTGCGGGGCGGTGGTTAGGTGATGGGTGGGGGAGTCACGGCTGTCGGGGGATTGGCAGTGCAAGTGGTGGCCATGGAGCAGCGGCTAGTTTCTTTCATACTTTCCGGGAGGGCCTCAGTGTTGCTGAGCTTCCTGCTCCCTCTGACGGCAGCCCACTGCCGTGATGAGAGCAGCCCCCTTGCCACTGCCGTCCTCAGACAGCAGGAAGTTGACGTCGCATTTCGGGGAGAGCTCTTTCACAGTTTGCTGGAAGATCCGCGAAAAGCTGCAAGGACCAAAGAAGAGGGCCAAAGGGCGTCGCTTGAGAGGAAAAAGTATTTTCCCAAAGTAGGCGGCATGCAAAACTGTTGTTTGGGAGAAGCAAGGCTAGAATATTTGTATTTAGCATGATGATGGGTTGCCGTGTACAGTATAGCATCTTTCACACTGGCTTCAGCCACGTCTCTGATTTGATGTTGTAAGATACCAAATTCTAGGGTCAACTTTAACCCCTACCTTCCTTTGATAGCCAAGGAATTAATGATTTGTTGTATTTGTTTTTTTTTTCCATTTGATTTTGTTGAAAGATTTTAAAAAATGGCAATGTAGTGGGTTAAGTTTACGCGAAATGTACCAAAGCAGTGGAAGAACAAGCATCTGTCTTTGGGAAGGATCTTTGTTTGCAGGATTAACGGTCGGACTATTTTGCTTTCCTAAACATTGTACCTAGACACATCTGTGTAGCCTAGGGTGGAAATTTTGCATGGGTAAAACAAGTCAACTCTAGTACAACTGTGTGGTTGTCTTACTGTGGGTGCAGCTTGTACAGCGTTCCATCTACCCCAACGGTCACGTCTAAGTGGTCCAGTCTCCGGTTCTCTCGGATCTTGTCCACAACTGCTGCCATGCCAGCTCCGCAGATCTGGGCGGCGCGACGAGAAACAGTGCCACAAACCTCCTTGACAATAATACTGTCATCGCATGTGCTGTCCAGCCCCAGCTGCTGCAGGATGGCCCTAACCTGCAGCAGAGCCAGTCGATCGCTGTGGAGAATGGGTTAGGACAGTGGTTCTTAACCTTGTTGGAGGCACCGAACCCCACCAGTTTCATATGCTCATTCACCGAACCCTTCTTTAGTACAAAAAAAAAAAAAAAAAAATATATATATATATATATATATATATATATATATATATATATATATTTTACCGTTGCACGAAATGAATTGTGCATTAATATCACCTTGTTCAAATAACAAAACCAACACAGTGCATGGTAGAAAATCTCGGAGCAGGACGCTTTCAATGACTGTGCCCACTAACTGCAAACTAGACTGAGGGGTGGACCTCTGCGGTGGAGGCTCCACCGAACCCCTGAGACCGACTCACCGAACTCCTAGGGTTCGATCGAATCCAGGTTAAGAACCATTGGGTTAGGATGAGCGTTCAGGGAAGACAAAACCTGCAACTTTCCAGTTGGAAAACAAACTGAAAAAAAATACTTTAACAAATCAAGACCAAGAATTTGATGAGTAGAACGCTAGTCAAGAACAATGTTTTTAGGAATTGAGAACAGATAAGTCACGTCTAAGACTTTAGGGAACTGGGTTTTGCAGGTGTGAGATGGTCAAAATTACAACATCAAGAAGCTGTGACCAAATAAAGACAAAAACTGTAAGGGAGTGGAGACAGAGTCAAAACCAAGTCTTCATGGTACCAAGACCAAAACTTTGAGGAGTTGAGATCAACTTGAAAACAAGATCGTAAGGAGCTGATACCAAGTCAAGACCAATAACCTTTGGGACCAATTATCAAGACGAGACACAGAGCCTTAATGAAAAGAGGCCACAATCTTTAAGAAATCTTTGTGGGGGTGAGACAAATTTTAAAACAAAACTTTTAGGAGCTGTGACACATTCAAGACCAAAACTTTGTGCAACCAAAGACGCGAATAAATCAAGCCCAATGGTTTGAGTACTAACCAAGATGCTATGGACAAAGGACTAAGACCCAGGACTAAGGAGACAGTACCATGGTAAACTCAGGATGAGGCTTCAATGACAATGTCAAGAAATGCTGTCTGTGCACTTTTGGTCTTGAGAATACTGTTTATCCCAAGTCTACAGTTTTGAGTTAAAACACTATTCTAACTAACAAACCTGCTGCGGTCCTTGACAAGGTACTCACCTTTCAATCTGAGATAGGAACTTTGTCTCGAAGATGCCTCTAGTCTTTAGTGTTTCCGAAATTTGTCCCCGGAAAAGAAATCCACGTTTGGTGAGATCAATCAGAATCTGCCTGACTATCTCTCCTAGGTACATGCCGCTGCACATCTTCTCGTATCTGTAGAAGAGCATTTATAAGGAAACGGTACCTTAAACCACTCTGAAATAACAAAAGCATCCTGACCTTTGTTTTCCTTCATTGAGCGAGTTCTCATCCACAGCCTGGTCGTATTGGGTTCTGATGTCATCCAGGCAGCCATTGTCTCCAAACGCTCCCCATTCCATATTGACACACATCCGACCTTCGTTGCCTTCTACAATCTCGATGTTCCTCATCTCCTCCATGTAACAGGCATTGCTGCCCGTCCCTGAGGGAAACAAATTCACATTACGGTGGGCAGTACAGATACAGTCCTGTAATTTGTTGCTGTACACTCATAGATTTTCTATGTACTTGTTGTTCGTTGTTTTAGTAAATGTTGCACAACTTACTGTTCTCTGACAAGGGGGTGAATGAATGTTAGAACACAAAAAAATTACCTGCAATCAAGCCCACCTCACAGGTGGGTTCCTCATACGCGCAGGTCATCATAGTGCCCACAGTGTCATTCACGATTGCAACTACATCAAGCTCAAATTCCTAAAGGAAGAAAAGTAAAACATGCTGGTTAGATGTGTGAACCATTAAGCACCACTGTTGCCTTTTGCTTCAAATTCAACCTCAGATGCATGCGTTACCTTTAGTGGTTATGGATATTTGTTACACATATACAGAACAATAAGTCAAGGCCTACTGATCAAAACACCTTCCCAGAGTTTTAGCAGATGAGCCCACAGGTCACACATTCAACCCAATAAGACCATTTCGACACTACACAATGCTTGCACGCCACACAATGCACGATGGAACGAGTACCCCTTCAAGGGCGCCACCTCGTGTCCGTTGCCATAGCTCTTTCCCAGTTAAAAAGACCCCACACTGCAGACTCGTACGTGGGCTGGTGTTTCAGTGTAAGGGCGTGCTAGCATAACCGTTGCCACAGTCATCACTGCCCTGGGAACTAACTGTATTACCTGCCATTTAGGGACTAACAGTCACTGAATACTTACTGGCTCCTCCATCTAAAATGGCAAAAGTCCCATTAGACCATGACAAATGATGACAAAAGTTAACAAACAGTGAACACGAAGTGTCTTGTCTCTGTTCAGATCATGAAAAGGAAAAAACACAAAGATATAAATTAAAGCATACAGATCCATTTTAAGGATCTGTGCGCTCTGAAATAAACAGGACACTTAAGCTTTCATGTTGTGCATCTAAGAGCAGTTAAAAATATCCACAGTCAAAAGGACATTTCAGGTCAAGTTTTTTTTCTGTTTGGTACGTTCAATGGGATTCTTAAATCATATGAAGGCGGGAAGCCTTCTGTTTATGATACAGTTCAGTGTCTACAGCTGCAATATAATCCCAAATTTTTATGTACGGTATCTCCGAAATTGCCGTAGTCTATCACAAAGTAATAATCGCAGTAAATCATTGTAAACACAGCATAGTTTGGCAGTATGAAATCCCTATGTATGGTATCACATGAGCCTTTTTTTGTGATGGAGACGAATATTCCATACCGTGGCACAAACTAATTCATTCATAGGTGTAAAAACCCATAAGTCAGGATGAAACAGAGGAGCCGCAGTACTGCAGAAACCTATTTAAAATCACTATAGGATTGTTGAGAGGATGTCTGGAATTGGGAAACCATTGTGTTATAGAAAACACTGTAGATCTTGGGGGTTTTCAGTCCGTGTCTTTTAATCAGAAATAAACAACACTGGACCAAAGAAACTGGACAGTAACATTTGCTCCTAAGAAGAAGTAATGTAGTTAAAAGGTCTCCGGTAGTACGCTCAACTGCCCAAGACTCTGGTTTCCATATTTCCCTTTCAACAACAGCTAACATGGCAGCTGGGAAATTCATTGAGGAAGTTTTCATGTTGGTGCCTTTTGACACAGGGAGAAGCTTGCTTTGATAGGCGGTTTAAAAAGATTTAATATCAGATTAGGAGTCTGACTACGTTTTAGTATCCGATTAAGTATTTCATAATTTAGTTCTTTGTTATTTGTCCCAGCTTACTGAATATATTTCTTGTGAGTTGGATTACCTCTTTCCTCTTGATGGCCTCCCTCAGAAGCTCGACCACATCTTCTCCCTCACAGTCGGTGGCTTTGAAACCTTTGGTCCAGGTGACAAGTATTCCCTGCCAAACACAGAGCAGCATAAATAAAGTCTAGACGAATAAAATGCTTTGAATCATTTGGTAGTTGGTCATCTTGCTGATTTTGCTCAGCGTGGAACATTAGTGGCAAACTCACTGCATCCAGGCTGGTCTGATGGCAAGGGAATGAGAAGGTGAAACCCAAAGGCAAACGAGCGCTCTTCATGCCCATGTAGTCCAAGAAGTCTGAGATGCAGTGCACAATGTGGTCAAAGAGCTGTAAAACGATCACGAGAAGAACTGTCAAAGGAGAAGCCTTCTTTAACAATTCCACTTTCAAGTGTAGGGAACCTGTGGTAGTGTGTTACCTCCTCTCCTGTCCCCTGCATGACCTCTATGGGAATGGCATAGATTTTGTTGTGCATCTCCACCGATCGCCTTTTCCCACTGCGAATCTTTACCAGAAGCACACGGAAATTTGTGCCACCAAGATCCAAAGCCAGGAAATCTCCGTTCTCTGGTTGGAAAGGAAACACTTCTGTCATCTCTTGGGACATTTTATGTCAGTCATGGATGTCACAAATTGAACACCAAAGTCAGTTTTCTGTGAGTTGCCAATATCTGAAAATGTCTGTGGGTGAGCCCTTCTGAATTTTGCCTATTATATCATCACAATAAGCAGTTCTTCTCCTTGGCTCCTTAACTGAGGTGGACGCTTTTTGCGCTGCACTTTTCCCACCCTTATTTCCTTGCTTTGCTGATATTGTCCTGTGCTGCCTGTTGTCCCAACTATTTTCATAATCTCTGTTGGCCCCTACCTCCAACATGTATGTCCTGAAATTTGTAGTGACATCTATGTGGCAAAAGCAATTTTTTTAAGGCTTATACTGTGAATCCTGCTGAGGACATGGCCTAAATGTTTTTTTTTTTTTGTTTTGTTTTGTTTTTTCCCTATCCCTTGTTTTTTTCTTTTCTCATCTAAGAACTTGGGGAGCTTTTTAGTGAGAATGAAAAGGCCTTTCCCTTCCTGTCGCCTTCTGTTACTGATTGTCTTTGTATGTTTCTTGGATGGTTCGAGCCTGTTACAGTTAGTGAAATTGCCTCATACTTGTGTGGGTGTAATGACAGTTAAGGAACCTCGTACACAACCTCGTACTGATGGCTTGGCAAATAGGCCGGATGGAAAGCAAAAGTCATTTTCAAGCCACTAGGAAAGCATTATTATGTCAAAAATAAAAAAGCCATGCTGTACTGATTTTTTTGGATGGCCAGACTTGCTAACAGCATTAGCTTCTGACTAGCAGTTTCTGGGCACTAGCTTTGTTTTTTTTCTCTCTGGGTTCTGTTTTGACAGGTAGCTGTTTACCTGGTTGCAACATAACTTTACAAGAAATGTCTGACTTGCTGTTGACATAGCATACATTGGCTGACATGTGAGACAGGGCTGCCTCTTCAAAGACAAATTTTATCCCAATAAGAAATGCTGTATATTGTATAATTGTAGTATAATTCTCGGTCTTTGTACTATTTTGCCCAAAGCATGTCAGACATGTTAGGACAACTGGCAACACCCTTTAAAACTGTTCAAAATACAAGGTCTCCTTCAAGAATGAAAGTTCCTGTATTTCCATGGCGTGAACATTAATTACCTGTTCCATCGGGTGTGCTTCGGACATACGTGGGCAACATCTTGACTGTTGCCTCCTGGTGCGTGTCCTTCTTGAGGCCCCTTTCGATCTCCACTCGCATGCGCTTCTTCACCTCCAGCAGCTGGGCTTTGCCCAGCCTGAACTCAGCCAAGGTCTGCTGGATCTGCCGCGACTGCTCTGTCAGGCGGTAAGCCACTGCTGTCACCATGGCGGCGCCTTTGCCACTCCCACTCTCCGACAGCAAGAAGCGGACATCCGAGTCCGGCACCAAACGGCGCACCATCTTGTGCAGACGGCGGGCATACCTGGTCACAAATAAAGTTTCTCAGCTTTCTTTTTTGGACGGTCCAAGAAGCTGCTAAGGCATGGCTACAAATAAGTAATTGAATAAGCTTTGTCTTTCATTCTTCACAGTCTGGTTCAGTATTGCGACGTAGCAATGTGCAAATCAAACTTCAATGGACAGTTAGGAGTTCTTTAAGCTGGATTGTTGGTCACTCTCTGCTTTAGCACATAGTTTCTAACGACATTGATAGTGTAGTGCTGCAGGTTCTTGTCTCTCAATTGAGATTTCTGCTATGAAATGTCACGAACCCAGGGGTATTGAATCCTGGTCCTTGAGGTCCAGTGTCCTGGATGTTTCATATCTCTCCATGCTACAGAAGCCTGATTCAAATGATCAAGATCATTATCGGGTTCCTGCAGATCGTGCTGATTGTCTGATCTTTTGAATCAGGTGTGTTGCAGTTGAGAGACATACTAAACATCCAGGGGACTGGCCCTAAAGGACCCTGATTGATGACCCTTGCACTAACCTCTCAGTTTCCAGCAACACCTCTACTAATTATTGGTACTGTTGGTCACCATAGCATTTCTTGCTCCCTGTTCTTCGCAACTCACCCAGTCGAGACAGACTGCAGTCTGAGTTTTGGTGCTGCTTGAGGTTTCTTTGAAGATTTACCTTGCCTTGGTCGCCTGGTGATTGGTCATGTGGAGTTGAGGTGGTCTTTTAATAAGTGTAATCAGTGCAGTTCTATCCCTGATCCATTTGTAAAGTACCCTGTTTGAGACAACTACATGCAGATTTTCGCTATTCTTGGAATGACTATTTTTTTATTTTTGAGTTACAGTGATCCCTCCTACTTCTCGGTCTCAGATATCGCGGTCTCAGTACTTCGCGTGTTTTTCCAGGAAAAATATTTCAAAATAAAAAATGAATTAAAAAAATGCGCAAAAATGGAAAAAAAATTGAAAAGTAAAAAAGTACATTATACAGTACTGTATTCATCAAATAACTAAGAAATATTAGTTAATATCTATGTTAAGAATTCTTCAAGCGTTAGAGTTTTTTGAAATGCATGCTTTTAATTTGTCGGGTCGCGTTGCATTTCCGTTTCCTATTTTTACGTTCTCTGTGCGTCATTCAGCTCGTTACGGTGACGTAGTGAATACAAGGTAAACTCATATTTATAGTTTATTGTCATTTATGTTGATAACGCACGCTACTGCCTATGTTTAGTAAGCGATGAGTGTTTATTCTGTTTATGTGTTCGTTTGTGTAGAGCTTGCACTTTATAGTTAGTAGTTGTTGTTAGTTGTTGCTAACCCGCTAATGTCGGCTAAAAATACAGTAAATTCATAGATTAAGTGTTTATATGTTAGTTGACTGACTGACTGACTGACTGATACTACATGATACACCATACATGAGCCAAAATAAATGTGAAGTTCAACGTGATGACTTGCGTACTCTTTCACCGGAGTCTTGGTGCAGATAACCAGTCCTGAGAACAAATTCTCAACAAACTAAGTCATATTAGTTATTTAATGAATATAAAATAATGTTAATCAGGATAATGTAATGTTAAATAATAGGAGAAAGGAAATAAAATATGCAAAAAATACAAAAAAAAAAGGATTGTTTATGATTAATGCGGCTATAATGGGGCGTACATAGAAATCTAGGAACTGTTACCCTACTTCGCGGGTTTCAGACTTTGCGAGGGGTTGACACCCCCCATTAACTGCGAAGTAGGGGGGATCACTGTATTTCGCTTTGGGTTCATGTTGTTTTTCACTGGCGTCTGTCATTATGGTAATTTGTGCCATGAGCGTGTTCCAGCTCTAGTGTCTCCTCCACGGTGCCTCTCGTTCCGTCTGGCTGTTTCGTGTTTGCAAATTTTTTGTCCTTTGACGTGCCAGTTTAGTTATTGAGTTGTCTAATGTCTATGTTTAACGTCGTTGGTTTTGCTGTCCGCAGCACTTGACCCGCTGTTGTTTTTCCACCCGTGAGTTTGGTTTTAGTTTTTATTTCTGTTGTTACTTTTGATCTGGCGTTTTTCCGTGTTTCGCCCAGCTTCTGCAAGTAATAAATATTTTTGTTGAGCTCATCTCATATCCTGCCTCTCTGCATTTTGGATCCAGCTTCCCACACCCGATATAACGGTGGACTTCATGAAACTTTGTGGACAAATAATTTTAAATTTTTATTATTTTAAGTTTTGGCAGTATCATGCATAATGAAAAGTTTTGATGATGGGGGTTTATTGATGTTTAAATGCTCCGGAACATAGCCTGTGTAGCCCAGTAATGCCTATGTGTGCGCATAAGGGGGTCAATCATTGAAGGCCTAAAGTGTGAAATGAACAGACAGCCACTGGTACATGGGCTCTTGTACTTACTGAGGGTGCATCTTGTAGAGGGATCCATCGATGCCCACGGTAGTGCGAAGGCGAGCCACACCCTTGTTTTCTTTCAGTCGAGAGAGGATACCCCCCAGAGTGGCAGCGATCAGATTGGCCGAGCGGAAGGACACTATTGTGCAGACATGCTGCACAGCAAGGCAGTCTTCATCCGAGGGCTCCACCCCCAGTCTTGTTAGGATCTCCATACACTTCTTCAGCCCTTCTTTCGTCCTGGTAGAGAAAACCATCTGCCATGAGATCTTTCATCCCTCAGATTTTTGTCAAATTTTGATCAGTTTTAGTTTCAAATGAAAAGAAAGGATCAGAACACACAAATTTATTGTTTCAAAACTCTTCATTCTAGAGATAAGCAAACACACCTTGACTTTGAAAATGTACTCTAGTTGTAAAACCACATCACTTGGAAAGCTGATTATGGTATGTATAATTTTAAAGTTTTTCATAGTTCTGCAAGACAAATGCATTGACTCCAGCATAGCATAATTTAATTTTCTCACACCAAATAGCCCAATTTCACAACAGTACTGTACTTCAGGATGTTTGAGAAGTTTCAGAGGTTTACAATTATGTCAAACCTCCCAACGGGTCTATATCTCTCTAATTAAGAAGTCTAGAATAAAACATGTTTTGTGTTCTGGTCTTTTCTTTCAATTTCCTGTAACACCATCAAATTGGAAATTACTTATGATATTATATATTATTATGATATTATATGAAATTATATTATGGAAATTATAAATTATGTAATTTGGTTCCCATATGAACCCACTCACTTTTCAATGGCAGAAACGTGCTTGGTCTCAATCTTCCCTTTTGTCAGGAGCTCAGGTGTAATGCGACCTTCAAACAGCAGACCTTCTTTGGCCATCTTGACCAGAATGAGTCGCACCAGCTCCCCCATGTACATGCCACTTGCCATTTTCTCAAAACTGAGAGGAAACAAAACACGGCTGGGATTTCAGATGAGGCATTCACAGTCACTATTCCTGAAATATCTGTGTGCTGAGGCACATTGTTTTCATAAAATCTGTGTGACTTAGCAGGTAATTGTAATTGCAAAATATTGAACGGAGACGGTTCACTTTTTACAAATCAAAAAGTCTAAATAACCGTATTTCTCACAGTACAAGTCAAGTTTTCCCCCCCCCCTCATTTTCAACACCATATTATTCCTTCATTTCCTTTCCAAAACAGTGGAAGCCATAAAAATAAAAAAAATAAAATAAAAATAATAATCTGAATTTCTCCAGAGTAAAGAAAAGTTGACACTCACAGCTGTTTTCCTGGGTTGATGGACCCCCTGTCGATCTCGCGGTCAAACTCCGTGCGGAGGTCCTCCAAGGAACCGTCGTCCCCAAAAGCCCCCCACTCGGTGTTGATGCACATGCGACCCTCGTCACCCTCCACCTGGTCGATGTGACGCATTTCCTCCATGTAGCATGCATTGGTTCCTGTCCCTGGAAGCAGGCAAAGTGCTGTGACTATGAATAAACTCTATAAAAATTGTACCAAAATACCTACAATTTTATCCTTTTTAACATTAACAAAAGAAAAAGCAATATGAATCACTTTTCAATGGGGTTTCTATTTGACTAACGGAAATTTTTGATGCTAAAAAAACCAAACTATGAGTTCCTGGTCACGGAGTTCCGGGTCAGAAGTTCCTGGTCTTCAGCCTATTCGTTTGCGTTCAGATCGAGGGGAGCCTAATGGGGCCTAATTAGCTTTTTCTTTATTTGCAGCAGTTAATTTGATACTCATAAATTCATAGAAAGTAGGCCTACATTATTCGAGTTCTGCAATCTGTAAACTTGAGAAGGGGAAGGAGGAAGCTTCTCGAATTCCCTAAGGCAGACATGTCCAAAGTCTGGCCCGGGGTCCAAATGCGGCCAGTGGTCAATTTCCATCCGGCCCGCAGCCTTCGTAATAAAATCAATAACGTCTGGCCCGCATGGAGAATGAATACATTGGGCAGCAGCGCTGTTACCTGCGTCTGCTAAATGCTGCCATCTATAGGCTCAATTAGGAATAGCAAATCAGTATATGAGTTATTGACTGTATGAGCCCCTAATTTTCTAAAATGGGGACAATCAACAAAAGGACGAAAGTTGCGCTGCGGTGTGACGCAGTGAGCTGCAGTCAGCACCAGCAGCTTTATATTGCCAACTTTTACCGACAGCTGGATAAGGACAAGTTTCCGAGAGAATCGAGCATTTGGTAAGAAAATGCTAAGCTTTTTCGGTTCGACATATTGTGTGAGAAGACATTCTCGGTTATGCACTTAAATAAGAACCGTGTGAGGACACGGCTGTCGGACTCTCACTTACAAGACATCTTGCGCATCCATACTACTGCCACACCTGGCCTTGGTCCTGCACTCCAGATCTCAGTTTCACCCATCACACTCATGCGGACAAGTCATTTTTCATTTACGATAAGTCTGAAAACGTTTTTTGTTTTGTTTTCGCTCGAGAATAATAAACATTTAAAAATCCAATCAAAAATTATAGTTAATAATTTCATCTTTTAAATGAGCCCTGCACTTGTTGATATGACTATTACTTGCTCATTTCTCTGTTATTGTGTTTAAAAATTCTATAAATATTAAACTGCCATGATGAGATATTTTTTTATGTTTCAAATGTAATTTGCACCCAAGAGCACAATTACTGTACTTCTATTCAACTGTTACAAAAAAGTTAGTGTTAAAAAAGAGTGAAGTGAATATTTTATTTCAATATTTAATGTCAATTCAATTTTGATATGCATGCTTCAAATTAAACAAAACACATGCTTAAGATCGCTGAAATGAAAATAAAAAAGCAAATGTTAAACACGGAACGGCTCGGTGAAATGTATTTAAATTAATTGCTGCTTTATGTAAAGAACGCCTGCCAAGGTTGCCCCCCCTACATTTTACTTAGGTAAAGTTGGCAAGATATTGGCAGATTCGGACTTTCGTGATCAATACCTCTCAGACAAAACGTCGTTGAAACACCAAAGTTGCCTTTATGCCTCCTTCATAACACGGACTACCAGCTACAATGTCAAAAAAATACATTTGTAAAATATTTAAACGGTTTGTTTCGCTGAAAAGACGCAATTGATCTCTATGTTTAGCAGAGGCTGGGCGAGTGCGCAAGGGACAGTCTGCAAATTACTAGATGAGGAGGGGAAAAAAAAAACAATAACGCCACAATTTGTGATTATGAATTCAACAAACACATCAAAGACATTAACATAATCATATTGGAACAGTGCTTTTGGATAAAAAATGTTGTTTAATTTTGGACAAGTTTTGTTCTTAAAAATCATTAATAAACTAAACATTCATCTATAGCTCCAATATTGTTTAATATAAGGAGTCCAAAATCACTGGGCACATTAATGACATTTTCATGATCACACTACAACACTCGTTTTTTTTAAAATAAATTATTTTGATAAATTTTGGGGATTTATTTTAAATGCTTGTTAATCATTTATACGCTCAAAATGAATCACTGGCTCCCCTTTTTGAGTTGGGGTAAACACTCCTAAATCACTACAACCATCAATTAAGTACACCCAATTATGCAACAACTGCTGGTTTTCAAATAAATTCCTTTGCCTAATTTTAAGGATTTTTTTTAAATGCATATTGACCATAATTTACCAATATATTGATCAATAGCTCTGCTGTTGGTTGGGTTAGGGACTCCAAAATCACCACACACATCAGTGACATCCCTCCCCTTATGCTACATTCTCTGGTTTTCAAATAAATCCCTTTTCCAAATTTTAAGGATTTTTTTTATGATTATTGATCAATATTTATTAATATATTGATCAATAGCTCTGCTGTTAGTTGGGTTAGGTACTCCAAAATCCCCACACACATCAGTGACATCCCTCCCCTTATGCTACATTCTCTGATTTTCAAATAAATCTCTCTGCCAAATTTTAATGATTTTTTTATGATTATTAATCAATAATTACCCATATATTGATCAATAGCTCTGCTGTTGGTTGAGTTAGAGACTCCAAAATCACCACACACATCAGTGACATCCCTCTCCTTATGCTACATTCTCTGGTTTTTCAAATAAATTCCTTTGCCTAATTTTAAGGATTTTTTTTAAATGCATATTGACCATAATTTACCAATATATTGATCAATAGCTCTGCTGTTGATTGGGTTAGGGACTCCAAAATCACCACACACATCAGTGACACCCCTCCACTTATGCTAAATTCTCTGGTTTTCAAATAAATCCCTCTGCCTAATTTTAAGGATTTTTTTCATGTTTATTGAAGGGGAATTAACGCTACCCGGGTAATGCGGAAGAGTTCCTGTAGTGTGAATGGGGCGCATGTGACCTTCAACTTGAACAATATTGCCACTGGCCAAACAGCCCCACAGCATGATGGGACCACCACCAAATTTTACTGTGGGCAGCAAGTGTTTGCCTGGAAATGCTGTCTTCTTTTTCCGCCATGCACACGGCCGCTTGTTACTGTATGTCCAAATAACTCAATTTTTAGCACCTTATTCCAAAATGAAGCTGGCTTGTCCAAATGTGCCTTTGATTATCTCAAGCAACTCTGGTTAGGGCATGTGCGCATTGCTTCTGCCACATTACTCTCCCATATTCTCCTTGTACAAAATGCGCTGTTGTCTTCCATTTCCTCATTAGGCTCCTTAGCTTAGTCTTAAAAAAAAAAAATAGCCAAGTGCATCAAAGTGCCTGAAACTAAATAAATAAACAATTCTTATTTTATTGTAATTATACTTCACATGACAAAAACCCAAGTCTTTTCTCTGCGGTCATCCCGCCCCCTCTGGCATCACCTTGCGCTCCCTCCATGGGGCTCCCAGCCCACCATTTGAGAAGCACTGAGGTAGGCCATTAGTTAATGAGCTTGCCAAATAAAAATTTCCCCCCAATTTCAGCACTAAAGGTATTCAAATCAATAAAACAACAAGGGTGCCCAAATTTATCCATCTGCCTAATTTTGTTTAAGTAATTATTGCACACTTTCTGTAAATCGTATGAACTTCATTTCACTGTGTTTATCCGCTATATACATAAAGTGGGCCCCCGTGTGACGAGATTACTCCATTCCACGGTTGGGCTCGTAAGACAAATTCACCGTGTGGCGGGCAATCCAAACCTATGTGAAATAGCTACTGCATTTTTAACCCCAGGTAAAAACACCAACATTGTACATACATATTAAAAATTGGTACCAAAATAGTATAGTAAGTGCTACGTATATGTAACATACATGTATACAATCAGAAAACATCATAAATAAAAAATATAGAAAGGATTTATTACCTTTGAGTGGGGCTTGTTATGCCCATATTCCCCAGTAAAGTTAGCGTACTTCGTTTTTCTGGATTATCTCCAGCTTCGTTTCTTTATAAATCATCTTCTTACTTCTCTCTTTCACATGGGACCCATGGCTAACCCTTTCAAGTTTGAATTAAGCAGTAAAATGCACTATAAATAGGGTTTTGTAACCACTCACAATCGAACAAAGCTTTACCGTTCCGCCATTTTGAGTGAGGCCAACCAATAGCAGACCAGCATCTCCGTGAGGAGACACTGACCAATAGCAGACCAGCATTTTAGTGACGCGTTGCATGGAGGCAGTTTGACGGCAATAGTGAATAAGTGCAATTACCAAAAAACGTCTGAAGATGGAGACAAAAAAACACTAATTTAGCCAACCCCCAAGGGTCATGACAGTCGTTCTTGTCGCAAAACGGTGAAAAAACGGGGGGACATTCGATTTACAAATATATACACTAAATATGTAAAAATTAATAAAACTTAAAATTCATTCCGAGAACAAGTGTGTGTGTGTATATATATATATATATATATATATATATATATATATATATATATATATATACACACACACACACACACACACATATATATACATATATATACATATATATATATATATATATATATATATATATATATATATATATATACACATATATACACGCATACTGTATATATATATATATATATATATATATATATATATATATATATATATATATATATATATATATATATATATATATATATATATATATACACATACAGTGGGCCCCCGTGTTACGAACTTAATCCGTGCAGCGGCTATGCTCGTAACTCGAATTGCTCGTATGACGGGCAATCCAATGTTAATTAATGAATGCGTGCAACGCATGCAAAAACCTTAGGTAAAAACACGACGACTTTATACACATATTAAAAATTAGTAACATAATCTACTGTACAGTTAAATTAAATAACATAAATATACAAAGGAAAAATGACAATTACCTTTGGGGCAACGTGACTTGAGCTGGGTGGAGGCGGAGGTGAGCAGAGACGAACCCGCAGAATTTATTTATTTATTTTCTTAAACGAAAACATATCACCGGCGATTTCCTTCTCTTTAATCCATAATAGAAGAAGCCTCTCCATTTTGTTGTTGACCGAAGTCTTTCCCCTGGCAAGGAAAGTCTAGCCCTTAAAAGATTGCCGAGCGGTTACGGCCATACTCACTAGCAAGGTTAACTATGAGTGCGCCTCCTTCGTATTTTTTTATTATCTCCTGCTTCATTTCTATTGTCATTATCCTCTTACTTCTTCCTTTACCGCCACTTGCAATTTTAGAAGCCATGTCTAACAGATAAAGTTTGCAAAGTCTTCACAACACACCGACCCGCTGTGCCATCAAGCTAGATGAAGGCATTCGACCAATAGCATATCGGCATCTCCGTGACTGACACCGTGACTCAGACAGTGACTGTGACTTTATAAGACCAATAGCATATCAGTGTTATCTGTCACAAGCAAGAATAGTTATTTTTGTGGATGCAGCAAAGTGAACAAATTAGTGCGGACGCTATGACCGGCATGTTGGATTGTTCGTAAGACGAAAGGTTTGTGCGTAAGAGGGGGACAAAAAATGCTGCGGTTCGTAAACCGGGCTAGATTCCCAAATGTGGTTTGGTTGTTTCCATCGCTACACAGACAGTTTGATTGCCATGCCTTCCGGGTCACATGACTACGTGCTTGCGTATGCGGAAGTCAGTGATGTCCAGTTGATAGCGTGTTAACCATGTGGTCGTTTTCTCGTAGAGTCGTTCCAGTTGCAAAATTCACTTTAAGTAGAGAGTTCATGACTAAAAAGTATTTTTTTTTATGTTATCTATTGTATTTGTTTTGAAGCTGTTGTTTGTATTTCTGTTTCGCGTCCTTATTTATGTTCATAAAAGAATCCCGGGATTAGACCTATATCTCCTGACTACCAGTAGTTCAAATTTGTCCTCTGTAGAGGACATTTGTAAACCTAAATATCTCGCACCCAGTGTATCCAATCACATTAACTCCTTTTGTGCTCTATAGGCGACATTCAGAGCTTTCCAATAATACCAAATTTGTAGGGGTGGGGCTTTGTTACCTTGACTTCATCGTAGGAGAAAATGGCTTACCTCAGTGCAAGCACTTTTTATGGGAAGAGGAAAAGAAAGTGTTTAATAATTTTTAATCACATTTAACATTTCGTTTTGAAATGCTGTTGGCATTTTATTTATAAGACTCTTATGAACACTTTAAAGTGTTGTTTGAGTTATTTTAAGTGTATTTGAGCCTAGTATTCAAGTATTTAAAAAATTATTTTAAAAATTATTTAAAAAAGTTATTTCATCCATTTTGCTCTTTTCTGAAGCAAGGTGAAATACCACACCTGAAGAACTGAAGACATTCTTTGGAAATTCTATTTACATGGGCTGTCTAGGATATCCAAACATTCAAATGTATTGAGCCTCAAGTACTAGAGTAAACATTTTGGTGGAATCCATGACCAGAAATCGGTTTTACAAATTGAGAAACTCCATCAATCTCGTCAACTACCTCAATGTTTCAGATGAAGAAAAAACAAGGGATCTCTAATGGAGAATCAGGCCCCTCTTGAGCAAAGTAAGGCAAGGACGTCTGAGTCTGCCAAGAACAGGAAAATTGTGCATTGATGAGCAATTGGTTCCTTTTACTGGCTGATGCCCTGTGCGCCAGCGTGTACAGGGCAAACCAAACCCAACTGGAGTGAAGGAATTTGTCTTGGCTGCACCAACTGGTCTAGTTTTGGATTTTGTGGTCCACCAAGGCAAGACAACTTTCACAGCTACAGGAGGAAAGGGCATTGGGAAACAAGCTGTTCTTTTATTGACCCTCTGTTCCCCAAGGCTGTTCTTTGACAGGTACTTTACAGCAATCAGTATCCTTGACACCCTGATGACAAAAGGACTGACAGCGACTAGAACCCTCATGAATAATAGGGCTCAAAAGGACTACAAGATCATAGGCAATAAGCTCTTCAAGAGGAAAGAAAGAGGGTCATCAGAGATGGCGGTGAGACGAAGCACACCTGAACTTGATGTCATAAAATGCTTGGACAACAAGCCAACAACAAGGACAACAAGGTCATGGCATAATCTGCCTATGGGACTGAACCTCAGGACACACTGTGAAGGAAATCATATATTAGGTTGTTACTGTATCATTATGTGATTATTTCTTGTCTAGAATAGAGTGCATTGCTATCCATTTATGCAGTCATAGTTCATCTCGCCCCTGTCCTTGGACAAATCTGTTGACGCAGGAAAGTGTGAGCTGGGACCTTAGCCCAGCTGTTGGTGGCGCCCGACTGTCTCTTTTTGTTTTGTCTTGTGATCTGCAATGCTTTGCTGAATGAATAAAAACCAGGCAGGGACGCTTGAGCGAATTGAATTAGTGCCGGCAACGAACGAGTTCGTTCGCCAAAACTTTTTCCCTGTACCATGATATAGAAAAGTCAGTCTTGGTTGGTCTGAGTTACTCTTTTTGCTGCTTAGCAGCTAGGCTTGTCCTAGTCTTCTTTTAGAGATTTCTCTGACACACACACGCAGAAGATGGTCCAAGAAAGAGAAAAGGTTTGTCCAAGTGTCATTGCCACTGGCAATTGCAAAGTACAACACCAACATGGCTGGTGTGAACTTTCAAATGTTGAGTTTCTACAGGAAGGCCTCTCGTACCAAAAAATGGACAGTGCATGCAGTTTTCCAGTTTTTTTTTTTTTTGACCTGGCAATTACCAACTCATGGCTTCAGTATAAGAGTGACTGCCAGTGTCTGGGGAAGAAATCACAGAAGCTCCTTGACTTCAAATTGCTCCTTGGTGAAGAGTTAATTGCATGAGCCCAAGCAGGACGTGCAGCAAGTGACAGCAAAGATTACTACAGTTCCCCACGTCAAAAATTATCATACCAAATAAGCATAATAGAGGCAAAAGCGAAACAAAATAAAAGAGATGATGGACAGTTATGTTTTTGTCTAGTTAACTTTTTGATATTTTTGTTGGTCTAACTGTTTCACGATGAAGTTCCGTATCCCCTGTATTCGGTTCCGATGTCCACAGTAGAGGACACATCATAGCTTAAAAAAAAAAAAAAATACGTTTGCAGTATTCCAATTACTTCACATAGATTGGGGAATTTCAAAATAAAAGTGACATTTTTTTCGTGGTAGTCAGGAGGATATTGCTGTTGGTACGTGTGCCATTATTGCTGGCTGCTAGAAGTCTCCATAGACCATGTAAATATTTAGGTAAAGCCAGACGGGCCTTCAATGGTGGTATAAGTGGAATGTTAATACTGATTGTGGCAGTGGGACACGTCTCTATTTAAGTTGTCATTTAACTGTCATTTATTTATGTTGTATTTAATTTAAAGTAATCATTTGTATTCAGTTGCAGGGTTAAGGCTTCAATATTATTCAAATTACAAAAATGTATAATTTACATATTGTAGTCCATACTCATCCTTGTTATTTGATATTTCAGACTCTGCATCTGGCGTTAAATCATCACTTCTGCATGTGTATCATATCATATCATCTACCCATGTTCATATCTTTTATAATCATTTGGCCATTTTTGAACTGTTGGAGTAAAGAGCCTTTCAACAAACTTTTATCCCTGTATCTTTACCGATACACCGTCCTGTACCTGGTAAACACCTGAAACGATCCAGCCACCCAACATCTGCCCAACAGTCACATCATTGCTGTTATTTTTGACCCCCCCAAAAAAATAGTTGCGTTAAAAGATTGTAACTAAGGTCATTTGTTCAGTGAGCATCAAAGCCAGACTTACCTATAATGATGCCCACTTCGCAACGCTGATCGTCGAAGCCGCACGTCATCATGGTTCCCACCGTATCGTTCACCACCGCCATGATGTCAGCCTCATAGTCCTGACAAAAACGCAACCGAGTCCAGCTGATTAAAAATGGATTTTTCTCTGTTGGTTTTGGAGCCGCACAACCTACCCCTCGTTTTTTGATGGCCTTGTTGAGGAGTTTGACAACGTCCATGCCTTCCACGCCGCTGGCCTTAAACTTCTTGGTCCATGTGACTAAGACGGCCTGCCAATGCATCCGTGTAATCGGTTAGGCAAGTTTAACAAATCTTAACTCATTCACTGCCACTGACTGTCATGTTTTGGTTGGGTTTGTTGTTTTCCTTGGATCGTATAGTTTTGGTTCATGTTCTTAGTTCATGTTTATTTGTCCCTAACGTCTGTCTTTTTTCTCTGTGTCTCATTAGTTAACCTGCTTCCCCCGCCTCTCGTCTTCCTTCCAGGTGTTTCGCATTGTCTTATGTATTTTTCGCATCTATTTTAAGTCCCTGTCCATGTCTAGCCAGTTGTGGGGTCATTGTTTGTTCATGCCGTGCTGCACATTTCCTCACAGACATTCCTCCTCCCACCTCATATTTCCCTGTCTCTGAGTCACTGTCCCCTATGAGTTTGTTTTTGATTCTCGTTCTTTTGCTACTTTGTCCAGTTTTTGCTATTGTTGTTTCTGCCTCGCACTCCTGCAATTTATTGGTTCCACCTCTCCCACATCCCGCACCTCCTCACATCGCCATGCCCCGCCATGACACTGACGGCAATAGATCTATTGTTTGGGAGAAACAGATTTGCACTTTGTCATTTGGAAGGACAGTAAACTTGCTTTGTGAAGTTAATATTTAGTCTATAATCATTTATTCTCCTTTTCTCTATCTGCCACTGCCGTATGGATAATGCCGAATGTAATGAAAAACATTTAACTCATTCACTGCCAATGACAGCGACAGACGTCAGACTATTTTCCTGGGCTGGCAATAAATGATTTAAAGTATCATAACGTGTTAATGCCATTTTATTTCTGGTTATTGGAGATGTGTAAAGCTGACAATTAATAACACCTTATTGATTATCAAATGAATCAACAAGGGCGGCTTGGTGCCGCAGTAAATAGCATGTTTGCCTCAAAGTTATAGGGAGTACAGGTATATGTAATTTGTCACATGCACCTGAGGGAGCTTCACGGGCCTTATGGTCAATGCAGCAAAACACACTCCTCCTCCTGCTGTCCGTAGCTATAACAGAAATGGCGACCTCCGGAGAAGTATGAGGATAAGCGGCAACAGAAAATGGATGGATGGCTGAAGCAACAACTACTGTATTTATATTTTAATGATCAATTAGAGCCATTGTTTACTTAAAAATTTTGAAATCCTTAAGTCTCAGCCTCTTAACAGTAATTGTTGTGATTTCTGTAGTCCTCTGTGAAATTTATTTGATTTTACTTAAAATGATGACCAGTATGTGAATCGCTTGGTTGGTGTTTTTTTTTTTTTTTATCTCTATCTAATCTCTAAATAACAAAAAAAAATGTTTTGTAATACACTTTCATCTAAGTCTATCGATTTAGTAACTGATTACAAAAATATTCAATACAGTGATCCTTCCTACTTCGCGGTCTCAGATATCGCGGTCTCAGTACTTCGCCGGTCTTTCCAGGAAAAATTAAAAATATTTCAGAATAATTTTTTTTTAAAAATGTGCAAAAATGGGAAAAAAAGCTAATTTGTCGGGTCGCGTTGCGTTATCGTTCCCTATTTTACGTTCTCTGTGCGTCATTCGGCTCATTAAGGGGACGTAGTGAATACAAGGTAAATGCATATTTATAGTTTATTATCATTTATGTTGATAACACACGCTACTGCCTATCTTTAGTAAGCGATGTGTGTTTATTCTGTTTATGTGTTCGTTTGTGTAGAGGTTGCATTTTATAGTTAGTAGTTGTTGTTAGTTGTTGCTAACCCGCTAATGTCGGCTAAAAATACAGTAAATTCATATATTAAAGTTCGGCAAGTGTTCCGGGGGCGTTTTGCTGCTCTCGCTGTTTTAGCTTTAGCTGGAGAGACGAACGATATTTTTCTTCTTCTATTTTTCTATTTTACCACCACCCGTCGGACCTGTGTTCTGTGTTTTTTTTTTCTTCATTTTTGAGGACTGTTTCCATTCTTCGATAGCTAGTGATTCGCCAATTCTCTGAACAGCTCCTAGCTCGTCCTCGTTCTCGTGCAGCTCTGCTTGCGTAAGTATTCGCTCGGCTATACTAAGGTAAGCATGGCTTCGTGCACCTCCACCGTATCTGTCACTTGCAACACCTGCATTATTGTCATGGAGAGGCTTTCTCTCCTAGAGGGCCATGTCCGTCAGCTAGAGCAGAGTAGTCTGATAATCGTAGATCAGACGGACACATCTGATAGTGACAGTGCGGGCCGTAGCCCTCCCGCAATGCCGCTAGCGTCAGCTAGTGCGGGTCGTAGCCTACCCGCTAGTCCGGCTAGCATTAGCCCTAAGAAGCCTGCTAGCCGCGGTGAGCCTGTTCAAATGCATAATCGTTTTAGCCCCCTTGCTAGGCAAACTCCATCTCAGTCTACTGGCTCCCGCACGTTAGTTATAGGGGACTCCATCACCCGTAACATCAAGCTTAAAACGCCAGCCACCGTAATGTGTATTCCTGGGGCCAGAGCACCCAACATTGAAGCTAATCTTAGGGAGCTGACACGCAAGAAGCCTAGACACCAGTTTAGTGCAAACAACACTAATTACTCGGACATAGTGATACATGTCGGCTCCAACGATACTAAAATGAGGCAGTCTGAGATTACAAAGAACATAGCTAGGACTTGTAATCTCGCTAGAAAGATGAGTCGGCATCGAGTTATTGTCTCTGGCTCTCTGCCTGGAGAGGTAATGATGAGAGGTTTAGCAGATTATTCTCGCTTAACCGGTGGTGGCTTGTTTCTGTAGAGAGCAGGGTTTCCAGCTTGTAGATAATTGGCCCTCTTTCTGGGGCCGGCCCGACCTGCTAAAGATGGATGGCCTTCACCCTAACTAGGAAGGCACCATCACTCTTTCTAGAAACATAGATTACTGTTTGAGCCTTCCATGATTTCTCACATTAGAGCATGTCAGGTCGCAGGCGAGTAGCGAGCCTGCTAGAACGGGTGTGGAGTCGTTAAGGCTAGAGTTAACCAGCACTAGGCTGGACTGCTAAAACAAACAGCATATTTAGCAAGCCTCAGCCATCAAAATCTTGTTGGTAGTACTACCAACATGAGGACTCAGAATAGTCCAGGAAAAATTTCACAGTTTAAATTCGGCATCATAAATATAAGGTCACTTATAGGTCACTCAAAAGCCCTTCTTGTAAATGATCTTATCACAGATCACAATCTTAAAGTGCCTGGTCTCTGCGAAACATGGATAAAACCAAATGAATTCTTATCATCAAATGAGGCCTCACCCCCAAACTTTGTGGGCTCACATGTTGCCCGTCCTTGTAAAAAAGGGGGAGGTGTCGCCCTTATTTCAGAATCTGATCTTAAACTTAGCACGAGCACAAATCACACCTTCAAGACATTTGAGGCTCTCGTTATGCGATCGAGCTCCTCACCACCATTCTATGTGGTAGTTATTTACCGTTCTCCCGGTCCATACTCTGGATTCTTAGATGAATTACCTGAACTTATGGCTGACTTAATAACTCACACAGATAATATATTAATTATGGGTGACTTCAATATTCATATGAAATCCCCACTGGAGCCACTTACTGTAGCATTTCAAGCAATAATCAATGCATTTGGTTTTACACAAATAATAAAAGCAGTGACACACCGGAATGGTAATATCTTAAGACTTAGTGTTAACCCATGGCCTAACTGTCTCAAATGTCACAATTTTGACGCATACTAACGCTATGTCTGATCCTTATCTTATAACATTTGAAGTCCTAGCTCAGTGTGGTCTTATAGTCCACAACCAAGGCTTTAAAAGCCGTGATATTAACTCATCAACCACTGCTGCACTTTCTGAATTACTGCCTTACGCAACAGCTGCCTTTCCGTCTTTCACTGGTTCAGTCGATAAGCTCGCGAATGATTTTAATACAGTTCTTTTAAATTCCCTAAACTCTTTTGCACCGCTGAAACTTAAAACTCGTCCAAAGCGGCACACTCCATGGTTTACGGATAAAACGCATACGTGTAAACTGTTAAGTAGACAACTTGAGCGTAAATGGCGAACAACTATACTCGAGGTTTTCCGTCAGGCCTGGTGCGATAGCTTGCTGAAATATAAAGAGGCTCTTAGGTTAGCAAAAACAAATTTCCAAAATGATTAGTCTTAATAAAAACAACCCAAAATATTTATTTGACACGGTAGCACAGCTAACGCAACAGCAGCAGATTAATCATAGTTTCCTCCATTCAGCACACGATTTCATGCAATTCTTTACTCAGCGGATTCAGCTAATAAGGGACGAAATAAAAAAGGCAGCGCCACTTACCCCCTCGGCTGTGATTGTTGATGCTAGTTCAGACAATCAAGTTCAAGAAAGTCTGGTTACCCTGTCCCAGTTTGATTTAGTATCCCTGGAGTGTCTTACACACCTGGTTAATGCAGCAAAGCCGACGTCCTGCATGCTCGACCCACTTCCAACTCGTTAAATACTTATTCCTGGTCTTAGGGTCATCTGTCTTGAATATTATCAACCTGTCACTCTCCTCTGGCATTGTACCTGAAGTTTTTAAGACGGCAGTCATTCAACCATGATTTGAGAAATCTCACTTAGATCCTGAAAATCTCTTTAACTATAGGCCAGTGTCACACCTTCCGTTTATTGCCAAAATTCTTGAGAAAGTTGTAGCACAACAGCTTAGCGATTTTATGATAGACAACAATAGATTTGAACTCCTTCAGTCAGGTTTTAGGGCCAACCACTCAACTGAGACAGCCCTTGTAAAAGTGACGAATGATCTTCGCTTAGCCATGGATTCCAACATCTCATCAATATTATTATTGCTTGATCTTAGTGCCGCATTTGACACTATTGATCATCATATTCTTATAGAACGTCTTAAATCATGTGTTGGTATCTCGGGATCAGCACGTTCTTGGTTCAGATCTTACATCCTGGGAAGGACTCATAGTGTCTCTTATGGCAATGCGATCTCTGAATCTTTCTCCGTCTCATGTGGTGTCCCGCAGGGGTCAGTACTTGGTCCCTTATTGTTCAACATCTACATGATTCCTCTTTACGATATTATACGTAAACATGCTATTAGTTTTCATTGCTATGCTGATGATACCCAACTTTATATGCCCTTAAAAATAACAGATCCGTGCAAGTGCAGTAAACTGGAGGCCTGCCTTGCCGAGATTAAACAATGGATGTCTTCCAACTTTCTGCTTCTTAACCCTAGTAAAACAGAGATGTTAATTATTGGCCCTGCTCATCATCAGCACTTGCTTAAGAATACCACGTTGAACCTGGAAAACTGTATTATTTCCCAAAGTAGTTCTGCAAAAAATCTCGGCGTGACATTTGACCCAACTCTCTCCTTTCGAATGCATATTAATAACATGACATTTTTTCACCTCCACAATATAGCTAAAATTCGCTCTATTCTTTCTCTTAGCGATGCAGAAACATTAATTCATGCATTTGTTATGTCGCGCCTAGACTATTGTATCGTTTTGTTTTCTGGACTTCCCATGTCCTACATTAAAAGCCTGCAGTCTGTACAGAATGCAGCAGCGAGACTATTGACAAGGACGAGAACGTTCGATCATATTACTCCGATGCTAGCTGACCTGCATTGGCTTCCAATACACGTGAGATGTGATTTTAAAGTGCTGTTAATTACTTATAAAATTTTACACGGTTTAGCTCCTTCCTATCTCGTCGACTTAGTATCACCATATGTTCCGTCCCGACAACTTCGATCACAAAATGCCGGTTTGCTATCAACCCCATGGGCTAAAAAGAAGTCGGGCTAAAAAGATGTCCGCGGGATCAAGGGCATTTTCCATTCGCGCGCCAGTACTATAGAATGCTCTACCTCTGGAAGTTCGCGCAGCCACCTCAGTAGAAATCTTTAAATCCCGACTAGAAACATATTTATATTCAAAAGCATTTAGTTAATTGAGCCTGTCTGCAGCTTTCTTCTTTTTTCTTTTTTCCTGCCCCCCTCTTCCGGCTGGGAGAGGGGGCTATCTAGATGGTGAGGGTTGACTTGACCGCCTCCATTAAGTCCTGCGCTGATCGACCATCGCGGGTTAGGACATCGGCCGTCTGCGGTCCACTTGGTTGGAATGTGGAATGGTTCCTGCCCAATGGCTTTGCCTGCTGTCAAGACATCACTGCACTATATAGCACAATATGTTTTCTGTAGTCTATATTGTTTACCTGTACTTGTGTACCTTACACTGAAAAGATGTCTCTGTACCACTTCTTTTTTCGAAAGAGGTCTCCACATGACCTCTTTTCATCTGTGAAGCCCTTTGAGACTTTGGTGATTTAGAGCTATACAAATAACATTTGATTGATTGATTGATATGTTAGTTGACTGACTTTAACATTGTTGTAGATTTATTATTCAACAGATACTACATGATACACCATACATGAGCCAAAATAAATGTGAAGTTCAACGTGATGACTTGCGTACTCTTTCACCGGAGTCTTGGTGCCGATAACCAGTCCTGAGAACAAATTCTCAACAAACTAAGTAATATTAGTTATTTAATGAATATACATTAATGTTAATAATGATAATGTAATGTTAAATAATAGGAGAAAGGAAATAAAATATGCAAAAAATACCCCCAAAAAAAGGATTTTTATGGTTACTGCGGCTATATTGGGGCGTACATAGAAATCTTGGAACTGATACCCTGCTTCGCGGGGGGTTGACAGCTCCCATTAACCGCGAAGTAGGAGGGATTGCTGTATATATATATATATATATATATATATATATATATATATATATATATATATATATATATATATATATATATATATATATATATACACACACACACATTAACCGCGAAGTAGGGGGATCACTGTAGTCACATTCCAAGAGCTATTCGATAGCTGAGACTTTGGTATTAATCCATATCAAGTATTTGTGCAAGTATCACTAACCCTAAGTACGGTATTTTTAGGTTCATGAAATATCAGAATGTTTTCAATCATTTGTTCTATTAATAACATGTTTTGTTTTCATTAAACTCTCTTGTTGAGTTCTCAAAGATCAATACTAAGTCTTTGGTATTGATACAATACCAACATTGTGTTCAGTATCAATTCTATCATTATCTGCACAGCTATACTGGTTATGACTTGTTGAAATTACAAAATACCACAAGGGTCATTCCAGAATTTGAGGACATCTTATGTCCCACCCATCCGATTTTAAAAAATCCAAATAAAAAAATAACGAAACCTGCCGTTTCTGAGTAAATGTACTTATTTCGAGACCAAAATTTACAAAACTAAGGAAAAAGTGCTTGGAAATAGTTTTAAAAATACTAAAGAAGTACGGAGTACCCCCTAAAATTATGTTTTTCTTTTGTCCCACACCCTTTAATGACCTAAGTGAATCTCAAATGAAACAGTTCAAATAGAATTTAAATTTCATTTTTTTGTATTACTTGTTTCATTGCTGTCTGTTGCAACTGTGGGAACATTTTTTTTAGTAAACAGATCGTTTCAATTAATAATTACTATACATGGAATGTGTGTTCCCGCAACATGAATTCAACCCTGTTACCATAACCTTTTTAGCATGGTAGGAGAAAAAGAAATCAGTAAATCACATGAAATGCTGGACTTGACATCATCAAACAGTTTTCCAAAAAAAATCGTTAAAAAAAGGCTTGTTCTCTCTTCTATTTTTCAAATTCTTATAAAATAGTGAGCCTTACTTGAATGTCTCACTTTAATTCATGCAACCCTGTTACACATATAATTAGAATAAGACAATGATTTTCAAATCATTTTCTTTCCTATTTACATAAATAAGATTGTCCTCTTGACCAGCGAGAACAGTTAGTTTCTAGTTCATGAATTTTATATACTGAATTGTTTCCTTTTATTTTTTAATAGTCGTTCTAATGGATTATGGTTGCAGCAACTACCTCAGTGTCAAGATTACCATTGAATAAATAAAACTGTTCAAACAATAAGTTACAATGCAAAGTGTTGTTTAAACGCAAGGTTTTCTACCAAAAGGGAACGTTTCAGCAAAGTTTATGTAATTGTTAGCATTTCTTCTATTTTTGTTTTCTTTTAAGGGAAATTGTGACAGAAGTTTTAAAAGTTATTCAAATAACACTTTGGTGTCTTAGGCTTTTATTTTGTGTCACTTTGATCTATAATAAAAAATAATGTAGTTATTCTACTTAATTTATGCAACCCTGTTACCCTAACTTCAACCGTGTAACCATATTATTACAGTATAACTGAAAACATTCTTAAATTACTTTCTTAGCTCTTAGGGATTCTCCTTTAAAGGGTGTGTGAAATTATATGCAAAATGTGTGAGTAAATAGTGTACAATAAATACTGAAATTGCCAAAGTACAACATCCTATTTTTGAAAATTTGGGTCAGACAGCTTTGAATGGTGTTAAAATGAAATTAAATCCAGTCATATGTGAAATCAAATGGTTATTCAGTCAGAATGGTATTTTATTTGGGTAATGGAAAAGGAATTATATTTTTGAAAATCAATTTTGTACTTTTTTCAGGTTGCTCAGTGTTTGTAACAGTGTTGCACCAAGTATTATAGTAAACACCGAATAAATCATGTAATAAAAATTGCACGATTTGCCCGAAAGTTGAGCTAATCAAGTCTAAGATAGCGTATTACCTATCATTGTTGAGTACACAATATAGCAGAAAATTAGTAAAGTGAAGGTTAATTTTTCAAGAATTTTGGAGCCCAAATGTCCTCCAAATCTGGAATGACCCACAATTCCTTAAGTGTACTTAGTATAAACACTTAACTCTTTCACTGCCAAGCGTTATCTGAACAGGCACCCCCAAGAGTACCAGACGATTTTGAGTATTTTGATGCATCTTTCAAGGCCATAAGAATATTGTATTGTATGACTATGTAGACAGGGGTGGTAACATATGAAAGATTAGATTCTATTCTTTACCTATAAAAAGGGAGTAAGAGTCTACATTATTCTGTTCTTTAATAATTGCTAATCATTGTTTGAAAATAGGTCATTTGAGTGATAGCAAGCTATTTTGGACTGAAGGAGAAAATTAGCTTTTTCGTGAGTTTTCTGCACAACAGTGACAATCTTTTTTTTTTGTAACATCTGAAACATATTCCCTTCAATAAAACCTGAACAAGTGAAATTGTGTTTTTGATGCCAAAATAACACTTGTATATATGTATGTATATAACTATACGTATGTATACAACTATATAGCAACAGTGTTTGATTGGCATAACACTAAGAGGAGCGCTGTCCATGAGTGTCACCTATTTATTCATTAAAAAAAAAAGTGATTGAAAAAATTCTTGTCACTGACACACAACCTAAGTACAAACAGGATTCCGTTGAAGTGATTTCACAAGATTCTCTGAACCTTTTGATGATATTACTGACCGTGGATGTTGAAATCCCTAAATTCCTTGCAATTTTGCCTTGATAAATGTTGTTCTTAAACTGTTCCGACTATTTTCTCATGCATCTGTGGACAAAGTGGTGAACCTCGCCCCATCCTTGCTTGTGAATGACTGAGCGTGTTTTATACCCAATTAGCCTGATCACATGTGGGATTTCAAAATAGGTGTTTGAACGCTTTTCTCAGCTTTCTCAGTATTTTTTGCCACCTTTCCCAACTTCTACTGGACATGTTGCAGCCATGAAATTTTAAGTTAATTATTAATTGGAAAAATACAATTAAGTTTATCAGTTTGAACATTTAATATGTTGTCTTTGTAAGGTATACAATTGAATATACGTTGAGAAGGATTTTCAAATCTTTGTATTTTGGTTTTATTTACATCTTACACACTTTCCCAACTTCAACCGAATCCGGTTTGTATTTCACATGACGAAAATTCGCATCCATGGCACAGAAAGGGTTCATTTGAAAAATATCATGCCCATTCCAATTTCATTTGGCAAATCATTTAAGTTAAGTGGTCATTTATTCCACAAATCATTACTTTTTTTTTTCTCCCCGTGCCATCCCCCAAAGCCAGTTTTTGGAGTTTAGTTTACCTCATCCAGTTTGCTTTGTACGCAGGGGAAAGAGAAGGTGAATCCCACGGGAAGCTTTTTGTCCTTAATCTTTTGTTTCTCCATGAAGTCGCCCAGGCAATCTGCCACGTGGTCAAAGAGCTGCAGGAAAAATACAGAAACATGATTCCAGGCTCGGTGTGTAAGGCACTTTGCTTATTTTGTCAACTTTTAAACCTCTTCAGACCTCTGACATTGTATAAAAGGCCCCAAATATTTGTGTCTGCTAGATTCTCAAGTGTGTTTTATTGTTGCATAGTTACGTGGACCGTTTGATTGCCGTACCTTCCGGGTCACATGACTGCATGCTTTCGTATGCGGAAGTCAGTGATGTCCTGTTCACCGTGCGGTCGTGCGCTCGTACAGTCGTCGAAGTGGCGCATTTAAGTTTAAGTACAGAGTTCATGACAAAAAAACTCTGCATCTGCTGAGAAATCCTCACTTCTGTATGTTTATTTCCATTATCATCATTTCACCATTCCACCTGTTTGAGTAAAGACTCTGTGAACGAACTTTCCTTCCTGTATCCTTACCGATACACCGTCCTGTACCCGGTAGACACCTTAAACGAGCCAGCAACCCAAATCCTCCCCAACATATGGTCCTTCGAGCCGGATCTACCATGTTCAGGATGGAGCCAGCAAAGGAGAAACCACTTGATGTGCGACCAAAACGTCAAACACACCCACCCGCTTGGATGCAGGACTTCGAGGTTGACCGCGCAGGAAAAGAGTACAGCAGCCTTTCTCGGTGGGACTCACCTAACTCATCGCCAACAGGTCAACAGTCATTTACAAGGAGAGGACCAGTCCAGATGACTCCTTCTCATGCACCTCCGCCTTAATTGGGAAGCTTCGGGGATGCTGCTCAGTATGGAGCCCCTCAGCTAGCCTCAGGCTTTACCCGAAAGAGGAATGTGCAAGACGTATCTTGGACTGTCCCTGTCCAGTCACACCTACAGCCTCTACCCCTAGATTCGAGTTACCACTAGAACCTCAGAGCCTTTCAAGAGGAGAATGCCGTCCTGCGTGAGACACAGGAAGCCCTTCATGCTGAGCAGAATAAAGCCCGCAGTGACATCAAACAGTTGATTGATGCAGCCCACATGCTAAGAACCAGCATGAGTCACACTGGTACTCCTTTACCTCCACAGTTTAATCAGAAGTTGCCTCCCGTGGGTGCCGCCATCATGACAAGCAGCCGTCTAGCCACTGAACCTGAGGATGAGGAGGATTGGCCTGATCCTCCACCTTGGGCTGAACCTGAGGATAACATGTGCAACAATTTGAGTGAACTAAATGTAGGAGAGCAGCGATTCCCTCACTACCCTGCTCCCCTCGACTCCAAGCCTCAGCCACAGTCAATTCCTGCAAGCCAAGAAATCCCATACGGTCCTCCTACTCAGTCTCGTCAGTTATCCTCACGCCCAAATGCACCCTCAGCAGTCACAGCACCCCTTCAAGTGCCGAGGTTCCATGGAGTCACAACTAACTTTCCAACTTCATTTCCAGAGCCAGTGTACAGGGGGCCCCAACCAACCATTCCCAAATTCAGTCATCCAGATCCCAGTGAGATTGCCAGGCTACGCATAGCATTAGAGAACCTCCTGCCTACCAACGCAACAGAGCTCTTCAAGTATCAGATACTCGTAGACCATCTCAAGCTAGAGGAAGCTAAATTGATCTCTGATGTATATCTGAATTCAACAACCATTTACACTGACACCATGGCAGCACTACATGACAAATTTGGTCAACCTCATCAGCTTGCCTTACAAAGAATAGCCAGTGTCCTAGATGGCCCTGAAGTAAGACGGAGTGATCCAATGGCATTCCAGAAATTCGCCCTCCAGGTGCAATCACTGGTGGGTCTTCTTCAAACCTTGGGCCACGAAGGCGAGATTGAATTAAGTTGTGGCTCTCATGTAGCTCGCCTACTGAATAAGCTTCCTGCTGAACAGCGAGCTGATTTCCGCCGATATCAGCTCACCAGACCTGGAGCCACGCTCACTCTGCGTGACCTGTCAGAGTGGCTCCGCCACGAGTCATGGTGTCAGGGGTTTGACAATCCCATCAGTGGCCGAAGTTCCAAAGAGAAACAGAGTACCAAAGGAGACAGTCGTTCTGCTGGTAGACAGATAGCCGTCCTGCATAGCAGCAAAGAGCATTCCGAACGTCCAGCTAAGAAGAAAGAAAAGCCTAAAGCTTACTGTGCTTACTGTGACAGTACCGAACACTACCTCAGTCAGTGTAGTAGTGTGTCCGATCTCACTAAGGAAGAGCTGAAAGAATGGATTCAAGTAAACAAGCGCTGCTGGCGCTGTGCGCGTCAACACCTAGCAACTCAGTGCAATCTCAAGAAGCCTTGTAACCTTTGCCAAGGAAAGCATCTCCTTGCACTCCACGAAATTAACCAACGAGCGGAGAGGGTTAAAGGAGACTCACCTCCAAAAGCAGAAAGTTGTCTGACCACCTGCGCCTCAGAGACCCTCTACCTGGATAGACCCAGTGTCCAAAACCGAGTCCTGCTGAAGGTTGTGCGTGTGCACGTACATTATGGCAATCGGACTTTGGACACATTTGCCATCCTGGACGACGGCTCTGAGAGAACTATGCTCCTGCCTGCAGCCGCTAAGTCCTTATCCATGGAGGGCACCCCTGAAGATCTTCCACTACGCACAGTCCGCCCGGACATCCAAGTGCTGCATGGCCATACAGTGTCATTCCAGATTTCCTCTCCTGACAACCCCAAGGTCATGTTCACGATCACGGGCGCCTTTACAGCAAGTCGACTCAATCTAGCACAGCATAGTTACCCAGTTAGCCAACTGCAGAGGAAGTTCAAGCACCTACGTGATATCCCTCTTCCTACCCTATGTGAAGTAAAGCCTCTACTCCTCATAGGTTCTGATCAGCCTCACCTCATAACACCCACTGAGCCAGTCAGACTTGGTCCCCAGAGTAGCCCAGCAGCTGTCCATACTAAGCTGGGATGGACTCTTCAGGGCCCTAGCAAGTCCATGGGGCGGCCAACACACACAGTCCAATGCTTGTTCACCGCAGTCCCACCACCCATGGATGATCTCTACAGACACGTGGAGAGGCTTTGGCAAGTGGACACAGTTCCGTACAGGCCAGAGAAGGAAGTGACCAGATCCAGGCAGGACCACCAAGCCATAGCCCTGCTTGATGCAAAGACTGTTCGTATAGAGGTGGGTGGAATTCATAGATATGCCACCCCTTTGTTACGCCATGCGTCCATGCCGCCATTGCACGCACCTAAAGAATCCGTCATGGCCCTGTTGCGTAGCACTGAGAGACGTCTCCACAAGAACCCTGAGCAAGGAGAAGCCAATCAAAGCGAGATGTTAAAGCTCATTGAGTCTGGAGCGGTGCAGGAAGTCAGCGATGATGCATCCTCCACTGAATGCTGGTTCATACCTCATCATCTTGTCACACACAATGGGAAGAACCGCCTTGTGTTTAACTGCTCCCACCAGTATCACGGCCAGTCCCTCAATCAGTACCTTCTACCAGGTCCAACTCTTGGAGCCTCCTTGCTTGCCGTACTGTTGAGGTTCCGGGAACGTCCCATTGCGGTCAGTGGAGACATAAAAGGGATGTTCCACCAGGTCCGTCTTCTCCCTGAGGACCGGTCCCTACTGCGGTTCCTATGGAGGGACATTAAAGTAGATCAACCTCCTAAGACATTCGAGTGGCAAGTCCTTCCCTTTGGGACAACCTGCAGCCCCTGCTGCGCGACCTATGCCTTGCAACGTCACGCCAAGGATCCTAGTCAGTCCACCGATGCGCTCAGATTCTCGGTGGAGAACTGTTTCTATGTTGACAACTACTTGCGAAAAGTTGAAACTCCTAGTGAAGCCAGAGACATGGTTGATCAACTCAAAGATCTACTGACCTTGGGCGGCTTCGAGCTGCGACAGTGGGCTTGCAATGATCCGAGTGTCCTCAGCCACCTACCTTCAGAGCTCCGATCCAGCAGTTTAGACATGTGGTTAGCACAAGATAAAGCGAACCCACTGGAGTCGACTCTTGGTCTCAGCTGGAACTGGCAGGAAGATTCCCTTGGATATAAGCAGAGGTTGGTACCCTATGAAACTCCAACCTTGAGAAACATCTACAGGGTTTTAGCCTCACAGTACGACCCGCTGGGGTACTTGCTGCCATTCTCCACTCGTGCCAAGCTCATCCTAAGACAGCTGTGGGACAAACATAGAGGTTGGGACGATCCTAAACTTCCTCCTGACCTGCTGCAGGCTTGGACCAGTTGGGAGGCAGAACTTGAGCATCTGCCTTCAATCACCATGCCACGACCATATTCCCCTGCAGAAACCCCCCTCAAAGGTGCCACTTGGGAAGTTCACATTTTTGCTGACGCCTCAGAGAAGGCCTACGGAGCAGTCGCCTTTCTCCGAACAGAAGATGAACAAGGCAAAGTGCACCTATCCTTTGTTCTCGCTCGTTCCCGCATCGCCCCCAAACGGGTGCATTCCGTTCCTCGCCTGGAGCTTTGTGCAGCTCTGGTGGCAGCTCAGCTGGCTTCTACCCTTAAGAAGGAGCTGACCCTTACACTACGTCACATAGTCTTGTGGTCTGACTCCACTACCGTACTCACCTGGCTGCGCTCCCAGTCTTGTCGCTATAAGGTGTTTGTAGGATCAAGAGTAGCGGAGATCCAGGAGCTAACTGAAGGCTGCAATTGGCGCTATGTAAACTTGGAAAATAACCCTGCAGATGACCTCACAAGAGGGAAGACACTAGTGTCCCTTTTAGAGCCCAACAGATGGTCACAGGGACCACCCTTCCTGTTAGAGTGTCCAAACTCATGGCCAGAAATGCCGCACTCGGAGACACCGGATGATGCAGCTGAGATGAGGAAGGTCACCTTCTGTGGTTCCGTTGTCACCTCGCCTACCTTACCCAGACTGGAGGCTATGACCTGCAAAACTTGGCAGGAACTTATGGACGCTACTGCAAAGGAGCTTCATGGCCAAGACTCCTCTGAGCATCCACCTACTATGGAAGAGTACAGACAAGCCGAATTACTCCTCCTACAACAAGCTCAAAAGCAAACCTTTCCTGAAGAGTGGGCTCTCTTGTCAGCTGGGAAGACTGTCGCGCATTCAAGTCGACTTCTCACCCTAGCACCAGTTATGGACACCTTTACGAAACTCATTAGAGTTGGGGGGCGGCTACGTCGTCTTGAAGGTCAGTACGAGACCACCCCGCATCCTATCGTTCTGGATGCATCGCACCCAGTGACCCGTCTCCTCATTAAGAAATATGACGCGGATCTTAAACACCCTGGGCCAGAGCGAATCTTCGCTGAGCTGCGAAGGACATATTGGATTATTCACGGCCGAGAAGCAGTTCGTCGGCATCAGCGTTCATGTGTAGATTGTCAGCGCTGGAGAGCACAGCCTTCCATACCTCGAATGGCAGACCTCCCGACCGCCCGTCTCCAACTACACAAACCTGCCTTCCACTCCACAGGCATGGACTGTTTCGGGCCCATGTTGATAAAGATAGGACGACGTCAGGAGAAACGCTGGGGTCTCATCTTTAAGTGCCTGACCACCCGAGCAGTACACCTTGATCTCATTCGAAGTATGGACGCTGACGCTTTCTTGATGGCATTGAGGCGATTCATTGCCAGAAGAGGAACCCCTTTTGAGCTGTGGTCAGACCATGGGACCAATTTCAAAGGAGGAGAGAGAGAGCTGCAGGAAGCCTTTAATAGTATGGGACCAACCCTACAGAGCCAACTTGCCAAACAGAAAATTAAATTCAACTACAACCCTCCGGCAGCTCCACACTTTGGTGGAGTGTGGGAGCGAGAAGTCAGAGCAGTTAAATCTGCCCTACACACCTGTATAGGGACCGAGCCTATCCATGAGGATGTCCTCTCTACAGTTCTATTGGAGGTGGAGGCCATTCTTAACTCAAAACCCTTAGGCTATGTTTCCGCGGATGTGGCCGATTTCGACCCCGTTACTCCTAATAGCCTTTTACTGGGACGGCCTGATGGATCACTCCCCCAAATTGTGTACCCAGAGACTGAGTGCCTGAGCCGCAGGCGCTGGCGCCACTCACAGGTCCTTGCCGACCAGTTTTGGTCGAGATTCATCAGAGAGTACCTCCCCGGACTGCAAACAAGGCAGAAGTGGAACACATCCCCTCCTGAACTCCTGGAGAAAGCAGTCGTCATGATCGCCGACCCACAGTTGCCCCGTGCTATGTGGCCAATCGGTCATGTGAAGAAGATTCATCGCAGTGACGATGGATATATAAGATCAGCTGAGGTGGACATCAAGGGACAGGTGTATACCCGTCCTGTCGCTCGGTTGGTGCTGTTACCAGACCTCCCATCGGAAGACTACCACAAAGACTGATGTGCCTTTTATTTGAAGCAAATGTGCCTGGCACATTGGCGGGGCGGCTGTATAAAAGGCCCCAAATATTTGTGTCTGCTAGATTCTCAAGTGTGTTTTATTGTTGCATAGTTACGTGGACCGTTTGATTGCCGTACCTTCCGGGTCACATGACTGCATGCTTTCGTATGCGGAAGTCAGTGATGTCCTGTTCACCGTGCGGCCGTGCGCTCGTACAGTCGTCGAAGTGGCGCATTTAAGTTTAAGTACAGAGTTCATGACAAAAAAACTCTGCATCTGCTGATAAATCCTCACTTCTGTATGTTTATTTCCATTATCATCATTTCACCATTCCACCTGTTTGAGTAAAGACTCTTTGAACGAACTTTCCTTCCTGTATCCTTACCGATACACCGTCCTGTACCCGGTAGACACCTTAAACGAGCCAGCAACCCAAATCCTCCCCAACAGACATCCTTATTTAAAGGGACAGTGTGTAATATTTAGAACGTTTTTTTTTTTTATTAAAAAGGAATAAATTACATGATTGTAAATTTTATAAACTTGCAAATGAATGTGTTCTTAATGACCAGCAGTATGTTTTAAATATCATAGGTCTAGTTATTATTAAATTAAATTACATGGGGGGTGGCACTTCTCCGGAAGCAGTCATGTTTGTTCTATCTACGGATAATGGTAAATGCAGCCCCTTCAGCACCTCCTGCTGTCCGTAGTGAAAAACAGTCTAAATCTTACACACTATCCCTTTAAGGTCACCAACGCCAAACAAAATCTTCACCTTGAGTTACCATATGTGAATAAAAAGACTCCGTTGTAAATGACCTGACTTTAGTATCGAGTTACATTTTAGACACAAGTGACGTTTGATGAAAGTGCATCTGTCTCCACGGGCTGCCATGACCCAATGACGGGAGCCCTCTCCCAACGCTGCTTGCCTTTTGCCGATCGTGTTACGACTCGACTGCCAACTGTTGTCCCCTGGTTCACTGGGGGTCACCCTTCCCACTAATCTTTTTTTTTTTTTTCCTCTTGAAACTTCCCCCCGGGTTTGCGCTTCCGGGGTTGCGGTTTCCATAATATGTACCAGATGTTTTCAAATATTTTATGTAGTTGTGACTTTACTACTTTACTACTGCACTGTAAAAAAAATAAAACATTGCTTTTACTCAGTCAAAATGAGGCAAGCGATTACAAGCAATACTATGAATTAAATGAGACCTTTAATAATGATCCATTTGATACAGGCATGTCCAATCTGTGGACCGCCATTTACATTTTTGTGGATCGCGTCATTCGGTGTTCCCTCTCTACGTTGTGGTTCAGTTATTGTGGCTTCGCGCTTTTGCAGATTTTCTTGTGAGACCATTTCTTTTTCTATTGCAGGTTTATGTTGCAATCTTTCTTCTTTTTAAGTTAGACCAGCCAGAAGAAACACACTGAGAAAGGGTTTAAAAGCACAACGCAAAGCAAAATAAAAAAAGTTCAATCTGTGCTTTGCCGATTTTGGTTACTGCAGTTATTCTTACGATCGAAACCCTCGCGATAACGCGTGTTGCTTAATTGATTTTTAAATGCTTAAGTTTAATAAGTAAAAATTATAATGTGGCCCTTACATCTTTCTATTTTTCTATTTGGCCCTCCAAGACAAAAAGTTTGGACACCCCAGATTTAAAATGAATAGCTTTGAAAAGAAAGCAAAATGGAATTCATTTACACGCTAACAAAAATACTGAGTGGTATGAAAAATATGAAAGTTTCTGTTCAAAGGTAAATTCAATGGACAGTTATTAATGGCCTCATTAAATTATTATTTACTGAACACCAAGCAGTATTGCTTCTATCTGTTGTTGCATCTGTTGTCTCGTTTTAAATGAATAAAAATTACATTTAATTCTTTATTTTTTCAAAGGGATAGTGTGTAAAATTTAGACCATTTTTCACTACGGACAACAGGGGGTGCTGCATTTAACATTTTCCATAGCTATAACAAACATGGCTACCTCCAGAGAAGTTCCTCACCCCATGTAATATACTTTAACGATAACTAGACCAATGATTATACAGTGAACCCCCGTGTTACAACGTCCCTGATTTACGTTACTTTCATGTTGCAACCTCGAATACTGAGTTTTTTCATCCCCTCTTTATGACATTTTCACGGATTTGCGACAAAAACAACTGTCATGACCCTAGACTGTAGGGTCATGACAGTTGTTTCTGCTTCCATGCAACGCGTGACAATGGTGGTCTGCTATTGGTCGGCTTCTCCTCAAGGAGATGGTGGTCTGCTATTGGTCGGCCTCACTTGTTTCAAAATGGTAGAGCAGAAAAACTTTGTTCTATCACGAGTGGTTACAAAACCGTATTTATAGTGCATTTTACTGCTTAATTCAAAGTTAAAAGTGTTAGCCATGGGTCCCAAGATTGCTAGTGATGTTTAAGACGTTGAATTATATGGAAACAATATTGGAGATAACCCTTATTAGGGAATATGCGGATAACAAGCAGCACTCAAAGGTAAATAAATCCCTTCTGCATTTTTTATTTATGTTTTCTGATTGTATACATGTATATTATATATACGTAGCGCTCATTATACTATTTTGGTACCAATTTTTAATATGTATGTACAATTTTGATGTTTTTACCTGTGGTTCTAAACGCATTAGCTATTTAACATAGGTTTGGATTACCCGCCATACGGCCAATTCGCCTTACGACCCCAACCGCAGAACGGATTAATGTCGTAACACTGGGGCCCACTGTATTTAAAACTTACTGTTGGTCATTAAGAACACATTCATTCTTTTTTGAAAATTACAATCATTTAATTTTCTCCTTTTTAATGAAAAATGGTCTAAATCTTACACACTGTCGCTTTAACGGTATGCGTCAAGTCTATGTCGGTGGCGTTTAACATGTCAATGGTGATTGACTGGTCAATCATGAAGGTAGTATTGGTAGATCACATGACATCGCGGGACATGACATTTGTATTAAATGGGGGTGTAAAAGCTAACACTTATGTTATATTAAGATTAAGATTTTATTTTCTGCATTTTGGAGCTGCTTTCAGTTGAAAGGCGAAGCTAAAATGACACTGATTAGCATGCCTTCGACTTGCATGTGATGCTTAGTTGTATCTAAAGCTCAGACTTTTAGCTCATAAAGGCCTTACGTATCTCGTATATATGACATTCATTCAACGACTAGTAACACAAACACATGACAAGAATGAATGTCCTTATAAATTACCGTACTTCCACAAATATAAATGAAGACTCACCAACACTTTGGCAACAATGTAAAAACGATAGCAAAACAGAATAAATATAATTTTCCTAAACCCTTCATATTTTCTTGTGTTCGTATCCGGAAGTTATATATTTGTTGCACGTTAGGTGTGTTTCGGATTTCCCACATTGTTAGTGGTCAGTAAATGCAGCGCCAGTGTAATTGTGAATGCCTTCCAAGCAGTTGTTTATCATTCCTCTCGTGACGCAGCTCGAGTTCATTTTGCCATAAATATCCGAAGTTACGCACTATCCAGGTTCCACCAAGTTTATGATTGTGTGTACAAGCCAAAAGACCACAATTAGTATTCTTAATTGAATCAGCTGGAGACATTATAACATTTACATGATCCTCATGGTTTTAGTAAAATTCCTGTGAGTGAAGCACAATAGACTCGGACGTTGGTTCAGTCTACTCACTTCTTTTATTGAAAATAATGCCTCATGAACCTCAGCTAACACGAGGTGCTTTTAGCTGCAACAGACTTCCAGCTGCAAACAGCCAAATGACTTGCTCATCCCTTTACATTAATTATTGTTAGCAAGAACACAGCCAATAAAAAATGCGCATGGTTTAATAAAATAAAATAAAATAAAGTTAGAACGCATCCATAATTTTACCCTTCATTTTTGGGAAAAAAAGTGTGTCTTACATTTGGGGAATTACAGTATTAATTCAGTCACGCAATGCATTTTATGTTCCACTTTTTATTTATTTCTGTTCATTTGGGTAACATTGTATTTTCCTGTTGACTCCTAGTTTTTGCGGGGAATGGGTACCAGGTTGGCATGAGAAAATACACACCTAAATGACAAATGTGATTTTATTCATTATACTGTACTTCTTTTCGATTGACTTTTTCTTTTCAGCCAAAAATTGACACAGGCCTAAAAAAGAAATTACATTGGTGTCACGGCACCTGTAGTTCCCCTTTTTACCTGAGTGCCACTCCCATGAATGATGTCATCGGGGGTCTCGTACACCTGGCTTTCCATCTGAACCGGTTGCTTTTTGTCCTGGGTCACCTTAACTCGCAGGATCCGAAAATTTGATCCACCAAGGTCCAAGGCAATGAAATCACCCTTTTCTGCCAAAACCACAAAACATGTTTCATTATTCAGCGTGTAGCGTGCTAACATAAGTAAACAAAATTTGTTTTTTACTTCAAGATGTGCTGAAATTTAATTGAGGCAAAGTTGGACACACACATTGACTTGTTTGCTGTCCAGCTTGAGTGGGCCATGGTGTCTGTTGAATGTCTGTCAAGCCTGGCCTTTGAGTGCCCCCCGCCCCAGCCACTGCGACCTGAGGCTATTTTTAAAAGCAGCATCATGCCAACTCGCCTGCTCCGGACACTGATGTGTTACTTTGCCGCCTGTCTGCTAAAATTGTTTCTGTATGATTTTTTTTTTTCTTTTTTATTCAAACAGTGATGTGTTCATGACAACATACGCGCAATACCATGCAGTAACTTTAAATTGCCGGTAGGTCTTGTAAGAATAGAGGAAATTAATCCAATAATCGACAACTAATCAATTATAAAACAACAACTATTTTCATAATCGGATAATCGTTTAGAGCCATTATTTAACTTGTAATTGTCCAAATCCTCCAATTTCAACGGTAATGATTCTGATTTCTTAATTATTTGTTACCATTTCTTCAAGTGTTTGGCTAAAGGAGGGTCTATAAATGACTGCTACCAGTGAAATAAGCACTTAAGTAATCCGATCAGTTTATTTAATGAAGTACAAAAGTGATATATTCCGTACTTAGGTACTGAATTAATCAACTACTTTAGGGTTAGTAATTGATTACTTCAGGTGGTAATGTACTAATAATAATTATTTACTCCAGGTACTAATAATTTATAGCTTAAGTACATATAGTACTCGATTACTTCTTACTTGATTGCCTCAAGTAATCTATTACTTTAGTGGTAGGTACCTAAGTAATCAAAGTAATAGAATTACCTTAAGTACTAAAGTATTCAATTAACTTAGTGCTTGATTCATTTATCATTGGCTATTGAAATTTCTTTGGCCAAACGCTTAAAATTGAAAAAACGAAACACAAAACAAAACCATACTGTACGCGAGATTGAATAGGGTTAGGGTTTAAAAAAAAAACAAAAAAAAACATAAAAATAAATCTTCGGGTTTATTGTCAGAACAACGCGAGTGGTATGCAGACTCCCTCTGGTGGTGTGCACAAGGATCACTAATTAAGTATGACTGCTGTTCAGTCATTTATGACTTGTCGTATATTCTATAATTATTATTATTAATATTATATTCAAATTCTATTTGAAAATATATTCATAATTTATTTCGATTAAATTTATTTCAATCATTTCAATTCATTTGTTTCAATACTTAAGCACAATTTTAACATGAAAAACATGTGCATTGTCACAGTGTGTTACATTGATTTTGAAAGGAGGTTTTATTCCTAGAAATTGTCTTTTTTTTTTTTTTTTTTTTTTTTTTTTAAGACCCTGAAATGAAATTGACCTTGGGGACTCATGGACCTTGTTTGCAGTGTCGTATTTGCGCTAGCTGCTTGCCGGAATGTGCTGATATGCTAACATCTTTTGTTGAATGGCCAGCCCGAATCATCGCAACGCACGCTGGACAGCTCAACTTCTGACCTCACTTGTGCTTGCTTCTTACTTTTCTTGTATCAAGTAGTCACACATCATTCTTCTTTTCTTCTCTTTCTTTTCTGGAACTATTGCTACTCTGAAAGCTAGGCGCTAAGCTAACTCGATTAGAGTCGGCGCCAACTACAGCTGAAGCTGGCTGGCTAGCGTGGCAACACATGGCACTTTTGAGTGTTGATGTCGAGTTGAATCTGATCTTTTTATAGATAGTCATTTGCAATACTAGAACAAATGCCACTTTTAATGTGAACAAATTGCATCTGTAAATTAACTGCACAGAATGTGACACGCAAGTGCGCGGTAAACATGGTAAACAGTATAGATTCAGACCATATTGACCAATAGCGAAAAATGGTGCTACTGCATCAAGCAGTCACACATTCTTTCCGGTTTCGCTGTTCCTGCTAGGCACTAAGCTCACTTCACTAGAGTCCACACCAACTACAGATGCATTTGGCTAGCTAGCGTGGCTAAACATGGCAATTTTAAATTTCTATGGCGAGCTTTTGAAGTCAGATTTCTTGTATGGAGTTGTGCACATTCCAGAAACGAACGACAAGGAAATGCATTGGTGAATGAACTGCACAAATCTAACTGAAATATTTACGCACAGAATGTCACACGCAGGCGCACTCAACACGTCATGTGGTACTTGTGTGTTGACATGCACATACTGTACCTCACACCACTGATGCATTTGTGGAAATTTCAAGGCTATTTTGCATCAACTGGCTTTCCCCCCCTCTTCAAGATTCAAAACAAAAGAAATCTTTGTTCATGGCAGATGTGTCCAATCAACAGCCCGCAGGCCATTTGCAGCCCACCATCCACATTTACATGGCCCGCAGCATACAAGAAAATTACCGCTACATTTTGACATGGCCCACAATGCCATCTAAAAAATGCTAGAGGTGTGAAAAAAAATCTTAATTTGCCTCATCACCTTGCTGAATTATATCTTTGTGAACTGTGACGTGCAGCAGAATTGTAGCCAATCAGAAAATTTCCATGAATAAAAAACAAAAAGATGTCTATAAAAGAAAACAAACTCAGCTGCTGTTTTATTGTTGCTTTTTTTCTTTTTCTTTTTCTTTTTTTTTTAACAAAAATGTGTTGTTGACGAAAATCATGAGAAGACACAAAAAAGTGTCCTGGACCCATGAATGAAGTTGAACAGGAAGTCAGACATTTTGATTTTTAGCAAAATTCCATGGCATGACAAATGTGTCTATTTCTTAGTTCATGTCAATGAATTATCTATGAAAAAAACAAAATGAACTGACAATGTCCTTTTTGGATCTACCTGATCCGTCAGGGATGGACCTGACAAAGGTGGGCAACATCTTGACGGTGGCAGTGGGATTGGTGCCGTGGCCCAGGCCATCCTCCATCTCCCGCCGAAAGCGGTTCATGATGTCCTTCAGCGTCTCGTCAGACAAGCGCATGGAGTAGAGGTACTTGTCGATCTGAGAGGGGAAAATGCTCACTTACTGACAGTCACCACATGGGGTCACTGCTGACACAATAAAACCTTTTTAGTTCATGGTAGGAAAATGAAGCTTCATAAAGCAATTTCACGCTACGTTCACACAGTGTTTTTGATACCGTTCAAGGTAGGACACTAGCAGTTGATTGAGCTGAAGTGTCAAGGAAGCAAACCAATCGAACTTTCCCCTCTGTGCAAAGATACAAAGTCGGCAGTCTGTGTCATGTGTAGTTGGGGTTTGTTGTTTTCTTTGAGTTTTGTTCATGTTCCTAAGTTCTAGTTTCAAGTTTTGTTTCCCCCTGCATCTCCTCTTGCTGTCGGTGTCTCATTAGTTTGATCTTGTCCACTTGCCTGTTTACCTGCCCTCCTTCTCATCCAATCAGCTTCCCCTGCCTTTCGTCTCTCCCCCATCTGTGTCGTGTCTTCTCGTTAAGTGTGTAGTCTATTTAAGTTCCCAGTTTTCATTCGCTTCTTGTCGGGTCATTGTTTATTTTCTGCGCTGCCTGGTCCTTGTCGTAGGTCTTGCCTCGCGTTCCCCTGTATCCATCCTTCCCGTGCTGCCTCCCGTTCCTTGTTGCCCCAGTAAGTTGAGTCTAGCGTTTTTTGGTTGTACTTTGTATTTTTGGTCTTTTGCAACCCTGCTTTCGTTGTTATTAAATATCCTCTTTTGAGCCTCACCCCAGTCTGTCCTGCATCCTTTTGGTTCCACCTTTCCCACGTCCCACACTGCCTCAAGCGTGCCATGCCCCAACGTGACAGTCTGGGAGTTTTTCTGCTTTCGAAAACGAAACTGTCATTGACATGAAATGATAGAATCCATATTGTGCTATTGATTTGAAATGAACCATGATCATTCCATGGCATATCCATATTATATATATATATATATATATATATATATATATGCAAGCGTGAAACATAACTTGACACAAGTTTCTTGCAGCGACCGATGCGTATCTTGGCCCATTCTTCATAGGCAAAATCCTCCAGTTCACTCAAATTCTTAGGCTTCCATGCTCCAACAGCTTTCTTCAGGTCCCACCAGAGGTTCTTATATGGATTTAGGTCTGGCGACTGCAATGGTCACTCTAAAATGTTCCAGCCCTTCATCTTCAACCATGCTCTAGTGGACTTGGATGTGTGCTTTGGATAATTGTCCTGTTGAAAGGTCCAATGTCACCCAAGCCGCAGGTTTGTGACAGACTCCATTACATTTTTATCCAGGATCTCCTGGTACTGAAGGGTATTCTTGGTATTCTGTACACATTGAAGTTCCCCTGTACCACAAGAAGCAAAACAGCCTCAAAGCATTATTGACCCCCCACCATGCTTCATAGTAGCCTAGGGAATATGGGCATAACAACCGCCACTCAGAGGTAAATAAAACCTACTATTCTATTCTATTAATATAAGACATTCCTAACGATACAATGTATTGTCTAAAAAACAAAAATTCCCATATGAACAAGCCTCACCAGAAGTATTGAAACAACTTTTGTTTCTCTGGTATGCTGGAGACATTTGGGTTTCCTATCCAAAAATGAATATCACACATAAATTGAGATTTAGCCGAGATTTAACCTACCCACTTTTCAAGTGAATAAATGTATTGAAACTAGACTTTACACTAGGGGTGTCAAACGTACTTCCCGAGGGCTGGTTCTGGCCCACAAATGGGTTTAATCCAGACCGCCAGATTATATTGTAAAGTATAAAAATGAGCTACTTGGTCCGGTCCACTTTGGAATAGAATTTCTTCCATGCGGCCCGCAAGCTTAAATCGACTTTGAAACTCCATGCGGCCCGCAAGCTTAAATCGACTTTGAAACCCCTGCTCTGGATGGTGCTGTGGTTCTCAAATGGTCTTCCTTCAGGATATTTTTTCCTCTATCATGAAGTTGTGCACCAAGTTTTCAAACCTTTCGAATTTATTTGACAGCAAAATTGTTCAGTGGACTTGTTTGTCCTTCAAAATATTCTTGGATCAGTTTTTTTTCTTCAACCTCCTCCCTTCTTTAGGCCCATAACAAAATAAACTCAGCAATTTTCTTTTTAGACTTGTCATTATAGTGTCAAGTCAAGTAATACACAATCAGGTAACAATGAGCCAGAAAGTAAAGAAGCAAAAATAAAATGCTTCAGAAGCTTGATAAGTGCGACAAACCAGACATGAAACTAAACAAAAGAACACTCCAACTAAAAAGTGGACTTTTCTACCAAAACGGACTGTTATACATGTAAGTTCATACTATTTTAATACATTTTCCTGTGACAATTGTTAATATCTGTTGTTGCTTTTTGCTCACGTCTTGTAAATGCACTTATTTTGTTGTTTTTCAAGCCCAATTTTTGGGACTCCAAACTTCTGTCGGGACCCATAGTGTTTTAGTATTGCAAGTCCCCGGGACCCAACACTTTTCAGAGGTAATATGAGCAACAGTTACCAATATTACATGTTATTTACTGCATATACTTGCATGCTGTAACCTCAATGACCTCTAGAAGGCATTCAAGAATTGCCCACGTCGTGGAGTTCACACAGGTCAATCGAAAACAACTTGAGACGGAAATATTAAATGCAGTAACTCACTGTCAATCATTGACTATCATCGTGAAATTAAATGACTTTACAGCAACAAGTAAATACTGCGAAGAAGGAAGTGATCCAACAGCAGTCAATAAAATCAACTGTCATGCTCAAACAATTAGAAGGCGTTACATTGCCCCGGAAATCATCACTTTATTGAGCCGCCGATTTCGCCAATCGGATGGGGTGAAGTCTAATGTTTCTATTTTTTTCCAAAAAGGCCTCCTCCCACCCATAACATAGTGCCCTCAAGTCTTCCTTTCCGCCCACGTGAGGCCACCGCACTGTGACATCACTGCCCCAAGGCCCCTCACCCACCCGCCTTTCTGAATGCAGGGCCCTCCCCTGATCCTGCATCCGCGTCGCCGCTCTGTCATTACGCACGCTAGCGCGGCGGCTAATTTGCGCAAGGTCACATCCCAGAGAAGCTTTGCGTGTGTAAAGGTTCGCTCGTCCGCGTCAAGGACGCGCCGCTAACCTAACGCGGCTGTGCGTTTGTCTGTCTGTCTGTCCGTTCGTCCATCCTCTTCCTCCTCCTCTTCTCCTTCCTGCATCCTCCCAGCGAGGAAGATGGCTGCCGCGCAAGACGCCAGCGGAGTTTGGCAGCCCGGCCTAAGCTCGCTCATACCTTTTTGAGTTGATCATCCTTCAACTCGGTGAAGTAGTAGGCCAGGAGCTGAGCCGCGATCATCCTGCCGTCCTTGCCCCGGGGCTGCTCCGCAACAAACCTCCTCGCTCTCTCGCGGTTCCGCCCTGCTGTCTTTTCCTTGCCGCTGCCGGCTGAGGCTGACAGTGGAAAGTAACGGGAAAAGTGAGCTGCCGTAGTCGTGCCTGCGAGCCCGCGACTAACACGCAGGGAGGGAGGGTTTCCAGTGCCCCCCCTCACACACACACACACACCACCACCACCAACATGTTGCAGCTCCGCTGTGGAATGGCGCTGCCGTGCCCTGCCCCCATCCGCCCTTCTGATTGGCTCAGTGAGAAGGACATGCTGATAAGCAGGAAGGGAGATGAGACCGGAAAAATACAGATTTGCTTTGTCACTTTTTTTTTCAATTTAAATTAATGGGTGAAACACAAAAGCTACAGTTAAAAAAAAAAATTATAGCAAAAATAATCTTAAGTAATGATTTTTTTTTCCGATAACAAAGTTTTTTTCTAAAAAAGTTTATTTTCCAAAAAGTCAAACTATTCAAAATGAAGAAATACTGGAATTATAAGAGATTTTATCAGCCTCTATGCCCTTTTATTTTCAGGTGTCAAAAAATAAATAAATAATAAATCAAAAGGACCGGTGTATAAAATGTCTCTTTGAAAAAAAAAATTCGGTAAACCTTGAGCCACCGAAACTTCGATATGCTTCATGAAGCAGTTGTGTTTTTGACTCCTCAAAAAGGCATTGTTCAAAATCACACTGATTTGCCATTTCTTAAAGCACCATCCTTAACCCAAACATGTCATTGAGACAAGTCTGAAAATGCAACAACTGTTTCATGAAGCAGAGACAAAGCCCCGTTTTTCCATCACTATGTCTCGATAGTCGTCAACACACCTGTTTGAATTATGTTTTTATAGTTCATTTTCAGTTGCTGCCAAGTGCGCTCTACGCCTGTGAGATTGCACCTAAATGACAATAACATTTAGACTTGAACTTCACTGTTTTTGATATATATATATATATATATATATATATATATATATATATATATATATATATATATATATATATATATATATATATATATATATATATATATGTTAGATAGCTAATGTGTTTAGAACCCCAGGTAAAATCATCAAAATTGTACATACATATTAAAAATTGGTACCAAAATAGTAAATGCTACGTAAATGCAAAATTAGTAAGTGCAACATCTATATTATATACATTTATACAATCAGAAAACATCATAAATAAAACACTCTTTACCTTTGAGTGGCGCTTGTTATGCCCATATTCCCTCGTAAGGGTAGTTTAGTAGGCTAGGCTCTGCACGTTCCTCACGTTGCCATGGCAGCCAGGGGCAGACGTGCAGGGCAGAGCAGCCATCGCGGCGTGTCATGTGATGTCGTGGCTACACAGGCTATTATTTGGAGCTTTTAAATGTCAATGTCTTTCCACATCACCCGCACTGGCCGATTGTGATAGCTTGAGGAATGTGGACAGCACCCACATCCACCTATCAGTGGAGAGACTAAAAATATGCTGCATTTTTTATTGTCCCCTGCCCACACACACACACACACGCACACACACACACACACACACACACACACACATATGCACACTTCCCCATTGCCCTAAACCAGGGGTCGGCAACCCGTGGCTCTCGAGCCGCATGCGGCTCTTTAGCGTCGTCTTAGTGGCTCCCTGGAGCTTTTTCAAAAATGTTTGAAAATGGAAAAAGATGGGTGAGAGAATTTTTTTTTTTCGTTTTAATATGGTTTTTGTAGGGGGACAAAACATGACAAAAAAAATTCAATGTTTTCCAATGCTGTAAAAATGTGGAGAATAAATATTATATTTCAACATTTCTGTCAACGAAGAATTACGTCATAGCCTGCGACACGCGTTTCTATCAGCAGGGCGAGATGCTAAACAAACCGGCGGCTGTTATGGGCCATGCACCCCAAAGGGAAAAAGAGAAAAATAGCTGAGGAAAACAGAGGATTCAACATTTCTTTGACCGAATTATTTGCATTCATTGTCAATGTGGAAGTACTACCCGAATGTTTGCTCTGTTGCGAGAAGTTGTCAAATAACAAAAAAGCAATGTAGAACAACATTTTCAGGGAAGGCGTTCTACATTTGCAGCCGAGTACCCACTATCTCTAGCCGAGTATGTCTAAACTCCACAACTACTGCAAGTTTCATTGCAACCCGGGAGATAATAAAACGCGGCAAACCGTTCACAGATGGTGACTACATGGAGTCATTCATCAACATATCAGCACACCTATTTACAGACTTCATAAACAAAACCGGGATAATACAATATGTTAGAAAGCCCACATTGTTTATATGTTTGTACTTTCGTTCGATGTGCTGTTTGCGTGTGATGTTGTAGTTTCCCATGCTGTGAGCATTCCTATCCAGTGATCACACTTCAGCAGTGTTTCAAACATCTTCGCAATATACCGCTGCCACCTATTGACCATGCTCAACCGCTGTTGCTTATTGGGTCTGACGTGCCACATCTTCTGGCCCCCACAGAGCCAGTAAGTTCTGGCCCACCAGGGGGACCCATCGCAGTCCACACAAAGCTTGGATGGTCACTTCACAAAAAAGAAAAATGACACGCTTCTCTCCGCCAAGACAGTGAAGGAAAGAACGATTGGAATGGTAGGCAACATCACCGATCAACAAATCAAGGACATTAATTTAGCGCCAGCATACTCAATTGCCTGTGAATTGTGATGTGTTCGACATTGAACAGACTGCGCGTTTATGCAGATATGTGGCTGATGTTTTATTTTTATAAATGCAGGCTGCGTTTTATTGCGCTCTACTGCCCAGATAAGGGGCACGTTATGCAGGTTCCATTTTGTTGTCTTTTCAAATCCTCATAAAAACTTCTAAAATCTGCTTTTTTTAATTTTATCAAAGCAATGAAACATAATTCATTAATATTGTAATGAAGTTAAACTTGAGGCGGCATCACACAACAGAGTAGTCATGTGGGGCGTCGTTTGACAGGATGCACTGCGGGAAAAATAAACATTTAATCATGAAGCCTCATTATGTATTCGTAGTTAACTTAATCATTTTGATAGTAGGCTAATATAGCTATTATAGATACATACAGCATGTATTGCTTTCATTATAAGGCTTTTAATTTTTTTGCGGCTCCGTTTTTTGTTTTTTTGGTCCAATATGGCTCTTTCAACATTTTGGGTTGCCGATCCCTGCCCTAAACATTATCAGTTCTATAAGAATAAGATTAGAATTGTATTTTTGAAGTTTAAACCACGTATACATATGTCACAAGGGTGCGAGGCGAGTAGGAAGGCTGGCGTGGTTGCGGAGGTGGAGGACCCAAAAGCAGGAGGGCGTAGAGACAGGGACTTCATGTAATCAACATCTTCTATTCTGGATTAAAGAGAAGGAAATCGCCGGTGATATGTTTTAGCATCTCCGTGACTGACACCGTGACTGAAACAGTGACTGTGACATTGTAAGAGCAATAGCATATCAGCGTAACTGTGTTAACTTTGCGGGTTGGTCTCTGCTCCCCTCCGCCTCCACCCCAGCTCAAGTCACATCGCCCCAAAGGTAAATGTCATTTTTCCTTTGTATCTGTTATTTAATTTAACTGTACAGTAGATTATGTTACTCATTTTTAATATCTGTATAAAGTCGTGATGTTTTTACCTAAGGTTTTTGCACGCGTTGCACGCATTCACTAATTAATATAGGTTTGGATTGCCCGTCATACGAGCAGTTCGAGTTACGAGCGTAGCCACTGAACGGATTAAGTTCGTAACCCGGGGGCCCACTGTATATATATATATATATATATATATATATATATATATATATATATATATATATATATATATATATATATATATATATATATATATATATATATATATATACAGAAAATAAGTGCAATTACTTAAAAACGCCTGCAGATGGAGCCAAAACAACACAAATACAGCCAACCCCCTAGGGTAATGACAGTTGTCTTTGTCACAAAGCGGGGAAAATACCTGAAAGAGGGGACAAAAAAACTTAGTATTCCACATTTCAACATGTAAAAAACGTAAGCCAGGGATCCAAATGTAATATTTTGTATGACTTCCATGGGCTTGAAGGACTGCATCCATAAGGTTCAGCAAGGATTTAAAAAAAAAAAAACTAAATAAATAATGTGGGGTTTTTTTAATTAAAAAAAATCATTATTATTATTATTTTTTTTTTTAGTTGGTATATATATATATATATATATATATATATATATATATATATATATATATATATATATATATATATACATATATAGATTTTTTTTTAATTAAAAAAACCCCACATTATTTATTTATTTATTTATTTTTTTAAATCCTTGCTGAACCTTATGGATGCAGTCCTTCAAGCCCATGGAAGTCATACAAAATATTACATTTGGATCCCTGGCTTACGTTTTTTACATGTTGAAATGTGGAATACTAAGTTTTTTTGTCCCCTCTTTCAGGTATTTTCCCCGCTTTGTGACAAAGACAACTGTCATTACCCTAGGGGGTTGGCTGTATTTGTGTTGTTTTGGCTCCATCTGCAGGCGTTTTTAAGTAATTGCACTTATTTTCTGTTGCTGTCAATGCCTCCATACAACGTGTCACTACAATGCTGGTCTGCTATTGGTCGGCGTCTCCTCATGAAGATGCTGGTCTGCTATTGGTCAGCCTCACTAGTTTTAAAATGGCAGAATGGTAAGGCTTTGTTCTATCAAGTGTGGGTACAGAACCGTATTTATTGTGCATTTTACAGCTTAATTCAAACTTGAATTAGTTAGCCATGGGTCCCAAGATTGCTAGTGATGTTAAAGAGAGAAGTAAGGAGATGATTTAAATGGAAACAAAGCTCAAAATGGAGCATGTACAGCTGTCAGAGAAATCTATGAAAGAAAACTAAGACAAGCCCAGTTGCTAAGTAACAAAATATTAACTCAGACCAACCAAGATTGACTTGTCTTTGCCGGCAAAGGGAGGGCTTGGCTCTCATTCTCACGTTCGCCAAAGCCATTGGAAGCCCAGCCGTCCCCGCCTGCTTTGTATTCATTCAGCAATGCATTGCACAGTACAAGCCGCTAACAGCTGGGCCAAGGTAAAAGTTCACACTATCCTGCGTCAATAGCTTTATCTTAGGACTGGGGTGGGATGAACTCGAACAGCATAGATGGATAGTGCACGCTATTCTAGACAGAAATAAATACATAATGAAAACAACCTAATGAATGTGTTGTGTTTTCTGCTTTTAAATTGTGCCTGTTGTATTTTCTTCTTTTAAGTTGTGATTCTTATTTAGGCTGAGTTCACGGTCCCCTTGTCATAAAGGATGCCCTTAGGGCTGACTTCACAGTCCACCACGAAAGCATTATGACCGGCCGGCGCAGGAGAACTTGTTCCCGGGTTATTGCTTCACCACGCTCCAAGCACCCTCGCCATATCTCTTGTTTTCTCATCCCACGTTCTTCTTCGTCGAGTCACTTTGGGTTAGTACTTTGTGACTTTGATTTGATAATTTACCTTTTTGGACTGTTTTTGTTTCCACGTCTGACGTGCGCCTCCAGTTAATAAACTGTCATTGACTATCCACTTCCTTGTGTGGTTTTTCTGGGCTCCTGAATCCGCTCGGGTTCCGCGGTTATTCATAACAATACGATTTCCTTCACAACAGTAGAACATATCAAAATTTCAAACAGGATATTGAAATGTTTTAATTTTAATTTAATTTTAATTGTAAAAAATACATGTATATGTGAAATGCAGAGGTAAATTATTATAATTAAATTAAAGAATTTGCATGGCGATTAAATTATTTTATTTTGTTCTCCCCAAAAAGGAAAACTCGCGTTTTGGGCTGTATATAAGGTGCATGGGATTATAAGGTGCACAGTCAGCTTCGGAGAAAATTGAAGTCTTTTAAATGTACCTTATAAATGCAGATTATACGGTATACTTGTGTGTTACTGTTAGAATAACCGTATCGAGGTTATCCCCTATTTGTTCTTGCAACATGTATATTAGAACTGGAGACATGGATATTTTCTGTTGGAACTGTTGGTGAAGCGCATGTGAGGAGATGACACATCTCCAAGGGCAGAACAGCATGGACTCTCACCTGTACCCCCTACTAAGCATGGGGGTCTGTCTTTGTGTTCCTGATAAAGAAGATCACAGCATGGAAGCGCACCCACACTCCCCACCATCACAAACTGATGGTTTGCATTGTTGCCAAGATCTCTCCCCCAAATCCTTTAGGGCAGCAACGGCTCTTGTACCTAGGGCCATCCCAAATGAATAAATAGGGAGCGGAAAGGATCTCTAACCAGACCGGAAGGAGATCTGAGAAGGTCAGGTTCCTGTCCGCTCTCCTTGCAAGAAAGAAAATCCTGTTGTCTTCCTCCCGTTTGTTGTTCATTAAATGTTCTAGGTTGCTAGAACCTAACAGTTCCTTCTGTTTTTCTGGAATATTTAAAACATCCAGGGTCATGTATAACTATCCAAAAGTTTGAGAAACTTTTTTTTTGTGTGTGTGTTCTAACATTCAAATGGGTCTGTTTGACATGCAACATCTCTGGAGTGTTAGGCAAGCGGTAGGTGGGCCTTTCAAGTTCCAATTTAAGACATAAGTTTGTTGCTTGTGCTTGTACAGTAAGACTCAAGGCGTGTCCGTGTGTCTCAGGAGTTTAAAAATAACTGACTGCTGTCTGCAACTGTGCAGTCAAGGAGTACAGCACCCCCCAACCCTCTCAGAACCTAAAAAAAAACTTTTGTCAGTCTTCAATACACATAAATGATCACTAAATTCACAAATCAATAAACGTAAGATGCCAAGCAACTGTTACGATTTACAACCACAAGTGCCAACTAATAACATTAAGGTGACAATAACAAGAATTAATAACATGAATGACAATGTTAAAAGAAAATAATTAAGACTGGGCCAGGATGGAATGTTTTGTGAGAATTGAATGAAAGAGTTGGTAGATGATGTCTATGATGAGAAACCGAAAGAGCAGAATTTGTAGGTAAATGCTATATATAGTCGCAGGCCCGTCCATACATGGGGTGGAAGGGGATCGGCCAGGGGGGGCTAACGCCGCTAATGTTTTTCTCCCCATCAGCAAAGCAAATCGCTTCCTTCCCAGGCCACGTCCTCCTGCTCCAGCCACCGGCGTTGCTTCTAATCTCTCGGGGGTAAGTGAAGGCTTTTGTGTCCGCTTGGAATTGTCGCAAATGGACCCTGTGCTGTTGACCTTGCGATTTCAACAACTCACAAAAGGATTGCAGAGACAACTCCATGTGTCACTTGCTGACTAGCCCGTCAACATATGGATTCCATGTCTTATACAACTAAATTGGCTGCGGGTCAAATTGACCCAGGGAAAACCTTTTTACCTTGTCATTTACTAACAGTTTCATCTGTTTGTTTTTGCTTTTTTATTATCTTTTTTTTTTAGGCATCCCAGATTTTTTTAGTAATGAGAATCTGCATATCATTTAGTTTTTCACTTGCTAAATAGTGCCCAAGAGATGGATTTTGTGTTGTAGCTAAATCGGGCGTGGGTCAAATTGACCGGGGAAAACCTTTGTTACCTTGTCGTTTACTAACAACTTCAGTCTGTTTGTTTTAGTTTTTTTTATTATCTTTTTTTTAGGCATCCCAGAATTTTTTAGGAATGAGACTCTGCACATCATTTAGTTTTTCACATGCTAAATAGTGCCCAGGAGTTAGATTTTGTGTTGTAGCTGAAACAGCCGCGTCAAATTGACCCCCATAATTCGCTACCACTTCTTTGCATCGACCCCAACAATTTATATCCTCCAAAGATATTAAAAAGCCTGCCTATGTATAGTTAGACCATGAAATCAAATAAATTTTAGGTGTGTTCATCACACTCCTTTTAGTTTTGATATCTGAGGCCGGTAAAAACTGTTCAAAAGACAGATTGGCAACAAAAAGTGCATATTTTTGTTCAAATAACTTTTTTTTAAGATGGATTTGGTATTTTTACCAAAAACCTACAGTCGAATCAGCATTTAATAATCATCATAGAATGATGCGGCGAGCTGGATCTGGCCTTAAATTTGACATCCGTGCACTACATTATTTCATTTGTTAACCACATACAAACATATCACTCCAGCCCCCCCCCCCCCCCCACACACACACACACACACACACACACACACACACACACACACAAAGGCCCAGCAATAAGCAAGCAATAAGCGTTTCATCTCCAGTTGACATAAGAGAAGCACTTTTACTTGTCACTGCATGCTCACTTCCATCCAAGGCATCATAAGGATTAGTGTGTTGAATGGACTCTGGCATGTTCATGACTCCTTTTCATTCCCCATGCTACTTATCCAATGGCGGATGACGCCTGCGACCTATTCATAGCCAACCACGGCGAGTTACTCGGCCCACACTTTTCAAGGGCTGTCCAGTGCGGCCTGCGCTCTGCAATATCGCTATTATTTTCTTTCCCTCAGAGTAGATATGGCAGAAAGGTTTGGACTTTGCGAAATTGAATCAATGTAGTTTTCCATTCTGTCAGAGTCTTCAAACGGGATCCACAAGCAATAATAAAAACTGAAACCTTTCCTCATTTGCTATTGCAGAGAGCTCTGCTTTGACCATTTCTTGTCGATTTCTTCCCTTCAAAGTGGGAGACGGAGTGCTTTTTCAGGCGTGACTTCTTGAGACATTTCTCTCATTACCAAATTTCATGTTGCCAGAGCAAATTAAAAAAATATTCCAAAAACAGCATCCCGAAAAATGGTCACTTGCATTGAAACCAAAATGGCAGACGACCAGTGTATTCTCAATCATGGCTTGTTGTTGATCATGGCTTTTTTTGTGGGTCAACTTGTGCTATACACCACATTTGTCAGGTTCAGTCAATCTATAAACAATATACAAGAAGGAAGACAAGGAGCTCGAAGTCTTTTTACTCAATAGGACAACAGGCAGACGTGCACCTCCGCAGACCGCCTGTTGTTTTGAATACACATCCTGTCCATCACTCTTTTATTTATTAGGTTTGGCCCTAGTGACAAGTAAATTATAAAGAGCGCAGATACCAGTCGCCGATACTTGAACCAAAAAAAAGTTATGTAAAACCCCTTTCCAATTACATCAGGTTTGTCCTATTTAAAAAGAACCTTTTGACTTGTACGTTGCCCCTTGGTCACGCACAAGGTTTGCTCCTCCCTTTTCAGCCTTCCCGTCATGGCTTCCCAAGTCATTCCCTGGTATAAGCGGAAGCGCGACAGCCAAGTGAAAAGTGATCTGGCTTATCAGTACTGCACCAAGCGCGTGGTCTCTCAGCAGATCACACAAAGGTATGCTAGGATGCCTTCTCTCACTGCTTGGCTGCCTTCTATTTGCTTTTATTTTTTTAAAGCACGTTAAGTCTGTCAGTTGAATGTTAAAAGGCTTTTTGGATGGGTTTTTTATTTTGAAGATGGCCTTTGCTGAAGTGATGGTATTGCGGTTCCTGCAATTAATTTATCCCTGTTGCACAGAGATTCAAACTACCGACATCAACACACCATCATTGAACACAAATAATTATCTTTTGCAACTGCTAGTCAGTTACACCATTGTATGATATGCCACAAGTCTCCAGCGTTAGAGCTAGCTCCTAATTTGGTGCATGTGGTGCAGACAAACATTTCAAGTTCACACAGGAAAAAAAAGGCGATGAAAATAACCAATTTTTCACTTGCTAGATAAGGATACTAAGAAGCAGCAAATCAATAACGTTGCCACTCTATGTATGATATGCCCCAAGGCTCCAGTGTTAGCAATAGCCACTAATTAGGTCCATGTCATGCATTCAAATTCAGTTGGACATTTCAAACTCACACAGAAAATATGAAAACAAATAATTTTCACTTGCTAGCTAAGAATGCTAAGAAACCGCTAGGCAATAATTTTGCATGATAGGCTATGCCACAAATCTCCAGCATTAGCACAAGCCGCTAATTTGGGGCACATGGGGCTTTTAAATTCAGTCGGAGATTTCAAATTCCCCCAGAAAAAAAAGAGTATGAAAACAAATACTTTTCACTCGCGAGTTAAGCAGCCGCTAGTCAATAACATTGAGTTTGTATTAAATGCCAAAAGTCTCCACACCAGAGACTAATCTGTTGCACGGGGTGCATTCAAATTCAGTCGGATATTTCAAATTCACACAGAAAAAAAAAGCTTTCTTGTCACTCAAGGACACTTTCCACAAATGGAAGCTCAAAAGCGACAAAGAAGCCCTATGGCAGGTGAAATTATTTGTTAGGCATCTTTTTCCCAATGACATGTCTCTCTGGAGGTTCCGGTATGGGGCCTGGGTCAGGTTGTAGGTGGCCTGAACTTTTCATGATGAACTTTGTGCTTTTTGTGCTTTAGTTTTGCATTGCGTGGAGCTTGGGCAGGGTGACTTTTGTTCGACTCGCAGCAGAAAAGTTGTAGGCTGCACCTTTCACTTGTTTTACTTTTCCTTGACTGGCTTTATCCACTTAAGATAGAGGTAACTCCAGTCCTCGAGGGCCGGTAGCCCGCATGTTTTACATATTTCTCTCTCCAACACACCAGATTCAAATGATTGGATTACCAGCAAACTCTGCAGGGGCTTTGAAAAGGATCCTAATGATTTCAATCAGGTGTGTTAGAGAGAGAAACATGGAAACCATGCATGATACCAACCCTCGAGGACTGGTGTTTGACACCTGTGACTTCGGAGGTCATGTACACCCCCGATTGCGTTCCATGTCACAGTGTGTGCATGACACTCCTTGAAGATGACCTAGTTGTGAACAGCTAGGGTTCTATTTTGGTAGGCTGGCGCTCTGAGTGAAAATGGGCCCAACTTCATTTGGAGTCAGCCTACCATTTGGGGCGGTCTTGCTCCTTCTTGCTCACCCTTGGTGCACTCATAAAATAAATAAATAAATAAATAAAACTGAAACAAAGTAGGCTGTGCTTGACATAAAAACTAGTCCATCTTAATGCTTTCAGTGCCAAGCATTATCGGAAAAAGGAACTTTGAGAGTGCCAGCATATTTTGCACTTTTGCTCATCTTATTCTGCTATGTCTTTGTAAACATAAGTGCTATCATATGAGAGATCGATTTCCATTCCTTATTTGGAATTACAAGTACAGTATGTAATGTATGGAATGTATTGTATGGCAACATTGCCATCCAATGGTCACAGTTATCACGACGGTGCTCAATTTATATGATAAATATTTGATAAGCACTGGTCAAGGATGTCAGCTACCCTCCATAAAAAACATATTTGATGAGAATTTAATGATTTATTGTTTTTATTACTATTATAATGGATGAGAATTCTCATCCATGCCACTGAAATGAAAGAGTTGATTTTCCTGGCAGTACAAGTGGAGTTCAGTGTGATTTGGTAGACCCGTGACATCTCACTGGGTGTCCCAGCTGATGGGGCTGGACTCGTCCAGTGGCGCAACTGCCAATTGCAGTTGAAGGTGCATGGTGGTCCTGATCACATGATTGGAAATCGAGCCTGATCACAACATTTTCAGTTGATTGGAATTACGGGTGGGGAAACATTTTAATTACCTTATTATACACATTTTTTTTGCATTTTTAAAGGCTATAAACACTACACAAATATTAGCAAAAGAGATATTGCCAAGGGGCATCTCGGTGACGCAGTGGTTAGCGCGTCTCCCTCAAAGTTCAAGAACTCAAGTTCAAATCCCGCTGGCTCCAGCCTCCTGTGTGGAGTTTGCATATTCTCCCCAAGCCCACATGGGTTCACTCCAGCTTCCTCCCAGACTCCAAAAGCATACATGCCAGGTGTATTGGGCATACTGAATTGTCCGTAGTTGTGAATGGTTGCGTGAAAAGTTGTTCGTCTCAGTGTGCCCTGTGATTGGCTGGCAACCAGTTAAGGGTGTCCCAAGCCTACCGCCGGAAGCCAGCTGGAATACCACCTGTGACCCTTGTGAGGACAATTGCCAAAATAAAAAAAATATATATTTTGTGTACTATATGCAACATATCGACAGCCAGAAACAGTGTAGGTAAACACAGTCAGTGGGAATGCATTTAAATGTTTTAGGCCAGTGGTTCTCAAAATGGGGTCCGCGGACTCCCGGGGGTCCATTGCCTGACTGCACTATATATTAGTGTTAGTTTCATGTTAATTTTTTTTTTTTTTTTTGGGGGGGGGTGGGGGGGGGGGTGAGATGTTGGGCTACACCCCCTTTATGTACAAAAATTTAAAAAATGCAATAACAGCAAAAGTAACTACGCTATATATTTGTATCTTTGTGAAATTGAAAAATTTATGTTAAATATTTATTATAGAGAATTATCACTTTTGAAGACTTTTTGCATTAAATGAGTCCAAGCTAAGCCAATCATTGAAGTCAAATGGATCGCAAATGTCATAAGTTGGGGTAAATGCATGATAAAACATCAGGTTTTCAATATGTTCAAAATTGGCAATATTTACGATTTTGAATGGCAGTAAATGAGCCCGACATGGGCTAAATTTGACACCTATAAGATGTACTGCTCGACCTGCCGGTTTCAAGCATTTAGCAGGGACGGCAGTATAGCACATTGAAAATTGTCATGTTTTGACAATCTATGCAATGTTTTAGCCTCCTAGTCTTCTCCCTTGTATGCTTTTCCTTTGATATCACACAGCAAAAACATAAAAAAGACAGAGTTGGGTCAAAATCTCCCCCAGGGATTAAACCACTGCTTCTCTAGTCCTATAAAACATGTTGTATTTTTTTAATCAATAAAAAGACAAATTGACTATTTTTTTCTATCCTTAATACCTTGCTGAGGTATCATATTGGAACTTGTTGTCAGCAGATCCTCAAAATCTGGTTACTCAAACTAAGACTCAATGCAAAAAAAACAAAAAAACAAAAAACAAACAAAAAAAGTGAATCGGGACATACCTATTGACAACAGCGTAGAATTATCCTCTGAAATATAGACATAATTTAATTCCACCAATCGTAATCATGGTTTGCTGCATTGACTCGGAATCATTTCGATAATAGCAGCCCTTTAACTGCCTGGCACAACTGTTGGGTAAGGCTTTTTGATTATGCCTCATTTTGAATGCAAATGGAGGACAACACCACTCCGAAAACTCCTCCAACATGCACAGTAAGACTGACTTTGACCTCTGCACAAAAATAGGGCCCCAAATGTCAAGCATGTCTTCTTCTGTGTCCTCGACTGAAATAAACACCATGTGAATTAGTGAATAATATCTATCCAAGCGGTCGACAATGCAACGCCAGCTACTCTATACTCTGCTTGTATCGTTCACTTTTGTTGGCTGCAATTTGTTGCACAGGAATGAAAAAACTGAGGTTTCCATGGCAAAAAAGATGTTAGATAATAAAGACTCTGGACGACTTTTTATTTCCCTGACCAGCAGCAAATCGAGTTCCAAGTCGACGAGGCAGGTGCAGGCCGCGGCCACAGAGGCGATGGCAGAAGCAGCGTACACTATCCCGGTCTTCCGGCAGAGGTGAGTATGACACATGACGTGTCGCACTATTCTGAGGCGTAAGCGAACACCTAGCCGTGCTGACCTGGATTTGGGATCCAGACGTTCTTGCTTATTTTTTTTCTTTTTTTTACAAGAGTAGTGATGGTCTACAATTGTAGCAGAGTTACTATGCGATTTCATTTGACTTGCTGCAATTATGATACAATATAGCTTTTTTTCTTAATCAACACTATGATACCCTGAAGCATCATACGATTCTCTCCAATTATGGTACAATACGATTTTCCATCGGTGCAGTTGTCAGAGAAATCTCTAAAAGAAGACTAGGACAAGCCTAGCTGCTAAGCAGCAAAAAGAGTAACTCAGACCAGCCAAGATTGACTTTTCTATACCATGGCACAGGGAAAAAGCTTTGGCGAACAAACTCATGCGTTCCTAGCACTAATTCACCGCTCAAGCCCCCCTGCCTGGTTTTTATTCATTCAGCAAAGCATTGCACATTACAAGACATAACAAAAAGAGCCAATCGGGCGCCACCAACAGCTGGGCCATGGTCCCAGCTCACACTTTCCTGCGTCAACAGCTTTATCTAAGGACTGGGGTGAAATGAACTAGGACTGCATACATGGATAGCAATGCACACTATTCTAGACAAGAAATAAGCACATAATGAGAACAACCTAATATATGATTTCCTTCACAGCAGTACCATACAAATTCAGCGCAGCTTAAGATTCGACTCCTTCTGATTATACCCCATTTACGATATGATTCATTCTTATATAATGTGACAGATTACAAATTACTCTATTGAAAATATTGATTCGCGCCAACTATGATATGATCTACCTTTTTTTTCCTCATCAACAATATGATACCCTGAAGCATCATACGTTTCTCTCCAATTACAGTTCAGTATATTTTTCTTTAGCTGCACTACCATACAAATTCACCGCAATTGCAGTAAGATTTGACTGCTTCTGACTATACCGCATTTACCATACAATTTACTCTTCTAAAATGTGATGGAATACAAGTTACTTTCACTCCAATTCCGATACAATTTAACTTTTTTTCCTCATCAACAAGATGATACCCTCAAGCCCCACACGATTCTTGACAATTACGACACTATGATTTGCTTTAGCTGCTCTACCTTACAAAATTTCCACACTTGCAGCAAGATTTGAGTCCTTCCGATTTTACCCCATTTACGATAAGAGTCACTCTTTTATAAAGTGATGGATTACGAGTTACACCATTGATAATACAGGATACACTCCAATTGCTTTACAATATACCTTTTTTCCCTCATCGACAATATGATACCCTGAAGAATCATACAATTATTTCCAATTGCGGTATGATTTCAACATTTTCAATGTGAACAACAGCTGAAAATAACATAATAATATAAAATAGTCATCTTTGCACAAACTAGGTCATTACAATGCCAAATCTTAAATGATGAACTCCACTGGTGATGGAATCATTCATAACAGAAATTTTTTCTATGCATTGTGAGATACGTTTTCATATTACCGTAGGAGCAGCGAGGAGACAGGAGAAACTGAGGAGTACCAGCGAGTGAGCAAAAAAGTGGAAAAGGGCTTGGCTGCTATCCAAGAGGAACTACAAAGGATGAGGATCTCCACCAAGGCTCAAGTGGATAGTCTGGCCATCGAGAAAGAGGTGAGTGCTGCCCGGCCTTGGCCCCAAACCAAAACTAGATCCCAATCCCCTTTCTCAAAACGTCCGTCTTTTGTGGCAGGTGAAGGAGAAGATGTACAGGAAAGTGGATTTGTTGGAGGAAATCCCACGCATGCCCGATTTCATTGTGGCCCTGCGCCCTCACACCGTGTGGGAGAAGATGACCGTCAAACTCTTTTGCACCGTCCTGGGGTCCCCCATGCCCGTCGTCAAATGGTCACCGCAAATCTTTTTATCCTCCTAAAACCTTTTCCTCAACCTTCTACATGTTCTTTGAACATTCTCTTCAGTCATTGTAATATAGTATTCCATTTCATTCTACAAAGCCCCACCAGTATTCCACAACATGCAGCAAGTATTCTTCAACATTCAACAGTTATGCCCCATCATTTTACAATTATTCGATGTTTTGCATTTTATTCCAGCGTTACAATGATTCCACAATATCCGATGATTCTGCCTCAATTTCTATAATTATTTCAGTGTGACACAATTATTCCAAAATTACTTTGCGACACTTATTGCACAAAATTCTACCAGTAGCGGGCAATCCATCAGGGCGAGTGGACAGTCCGTCTCTAACGAATGCCTGTTTAAGCATATGTCATTTAAGCTTGCGGGCCGCATGGGGGGAAATCTATTCCCAAGTGGGCTGGGCCAATAAAATCATGCTATATATTTATATAACTTTAAAACAGCTTCAAGGCAGCTCGGTGGCACAGTGAATAGCACGTCCCCCTCACAGTTCAAAGGTCCCGGTTCAAATCTACCTGGCTTCGGCCTTCCTGTGTGGAGTTTGCATGTTCTCCCCGAGCCCGCGTGGGTTCTCTCCAGGCACTACAGCTTCCTCCCACACTTCAAAAACATGCATGGCAGGTGAATTAGTCCTACTGAATTGCCCTTAGGTGTGATTGGGTGCGTGAGTGGTTGTTTGTCTCTGTGTGCCCTGCGATTGGCTATCAACCAGTTCAGGGTGTCCCCCCCACCTACTGCCTGAAGCCAGTTGAGATAGGTGCCTGTGACCCCTGTGGGGATAAGCGGCTCTAGAAAATGGATGGTTGGAAAACAACTTCAAATGTAATATTCTTTTTCGATACTGCCCAAAATAAAACAAGTAGAATATCACAATCATATAATATTAACATTACTATTAATCATAAAACATTTGAATTGTTTCATTGATTGAAAAAAATCAGCTCATTTCCTTCTTTACAAAATCATCTAGTCGGCCGGATTAAACCCATTTGCAGGCCTGTGGGCCCTATGTTTGACACCTTTGCTTTAGGTACTAAAGTAACAAAAGTAGTTCTTTTTTTTTTTTTAATTTGCGTGTTTTGCTAAAAGAGGGTAGAAAATTAGTTTGTGCTGAATGAATTAATAAAATACTTCAGGTAATTAAGTACCGGGGTAATTTCTTACTTAAATCAATTACTTTAGTTACTTTGAGGTCAGGGGCATCTATTCCCAAGTGGGCCAGACCAATAAAATCATGGTATACATTTATAAAACAGTTAAACAACAAATTTAAATTTCTTTTTCTTTTTTAATACTGTCCAAAGTAAAACAAGTACAACATCACTATTAATCATAAAATATTAATATTACTATTAATCATAAAACATTTCAGGTTTTTCACTTATTCAAAAGTTCAGCTCATTTTTATATGACAAAATCTCACAGGCCAGATTAAACCCATTAGCGAGCTAGAACCGACCGGTATGTTTGACACCACTGCTTTGGAATGGTGCCAACAAATGATGATTCACAGACCAGCAAAATTGCATATAATATTCCACCTTCCTTCTTATAGTCCAGTGGCCCAGGTTGTATCCCAAGCTAAAAAGAGTTGTGCTTGTGTGTAGGTACAAAGGAGGCATCCCGGTGGACCCCCTGAGTATTCCAGGAAAGTACAAGATCGAGAACAAGTATGGAGTCCACAGTTTGATCATTAGCAGGTACCACAGCACCAACACGCACCAAAATGTGTCCTAACAAACCGGTAATAACAAACAAAGAGCAGGGGTTTTCTTCTTTTTTTTTTTAATTTCTTTTAATTTTTTTTTCATTCCTGGGTGTCCGGGGACTTTTCTCTAGCCTGGCCTTATTATCTCCCAACTTGGGCTGACTCTGAATGCATCATAAGATCTTCAAATATATACATATTTACTTTCAACCCCTCAAAATGTTCAGTGGGATCAGCCCTATCCATACATGTATGATGTGATTTTATTTTTTATTTTTTTTGGAAAGGCGGGGGGGACAGACAGAGTTGGGTCAAAATCGTAAAATTGTAAAAATGTGATTCTAGCAAAAGTAACCATGCTGTATATTTATATATTTATGATATTTTAATAGGTATGTGTATTATGTCATAATTTGAGTACTGTATTATGGCTTTTCATTGAAAGCCTTGCAAATGTCATAAATTGGCCACTAGCGTCACTCGGTGGTTTGGGGGTGTCATCATAAACATTTCTATTAAGCCCCGTCAGCGAGTTGCCATTGAAATGATTCATGCAAAAATCGAGGGAAATGCATCATCAAACATCTGATTTTCAATATGCCCAAAATTGATTAAATTTCCAGTTTTGAATGGCGGTAAAAGGCTTAAATTTGACACCTATAGGGTGTGGCTCTCGACCTCCCGTTTGCAAGCATTTAAGATTGACGGCTGCATGGCATATTGAAAGTCTTCATGTTTTGACGATCTGTGCAATATTTTAGCCTCCCAAGTTTTTTTTTTTTTTGTATGATTTTCCTTTGATATCACACATCAAAAACACCAAAAAGCCCAAGTCATGTCAAAATTCCCACAGGGATTAAACCAGTTCAAAGCAGATTAACCTGACATCTTTACAGTAGTATGTCATCAATTGGTGAGCATAGGCGCACACAAGCCCATTGGAAATGTATACAGTGATTTTTTTATGATTTTACAATGCAATACTGAACTATAGAATAAAACCAAAATTCAAAACCTGTTTTAAAGCCCCAAATTTGTTTAAAACAATCATTTTGATATAGTAATACAAAGTTGGAAACATTGTCACTCGCGTATTTCACAGTCCCAGCTGTGCCTCTTCGTCTTTCTCAGAAAGAAGAGCATTGTTATGGGTAGTTGTTGGTGCTCTTTCTTTTTCTGAGCAAGACGATTTTTATAAACGGATATGCCGGACATTGAACTAAATTTAAGCCTCTTATATCATAACAATACACTTGAAATTTCAATTTATTACAAAAGAAATTTAGGTAAAAGTCAGATTTCCAAAGCTGTGCATTTCTCAGTTGCTCACGGTAGGCACACAGACGTGTGCATTTGCTCTCGGCACGCCTATGAGTCACGTGATTGGCTCCCAGGGACAAAGCTGTCAATCAATATGCTTACTAGCACGTTTGTAACATGTGTGCTGAGATGAGCGCACACGGGCACAGGAGAGACACAGGAGAGACGAAAGCAAGCTTTTGGATCCTCTTGCCTTTTGTAATAAATTGACAAGTGAAAAACCAATACAGTACAGCGTCGATATTTTATCTCTAGACAACAGTAAAGCCCCTGAGCCAATCAGGATTCAGAGCACAATGCACTGTAAAAAAATTCCACACTGTAAAAAATCCGTGAAGCAGCGAAGCCGTGAAAGATGACCGTGATAGGGCGAGGGATCACTGTATTCGTTTCATTTGATGGTCGTAGCTTGGCCACCATCTCTCCGGACAGGTGTTCTTTTGTGTTGAATGAGCCCTAAAGCTGATTTTCCTATGTAAACAATGTGTGAGAGGACATTTTTGGATATCATGGTAAAATTTTTGACGAGTTTCATGGAGGACGGAGTAGGGGCTCGGCCCTGGCCCGTTCTTCTCCTCTGAGACTCCTCAGCTGTTTTGAGTTCTGCTGACCTTTGCGTCTTTGGAGCCTCACATTCTTCGCTTACATTTTTTTTTTCCTCTGTGCGAGACCAAGCCCAACTCGCCCAACACTCTGTGCGCTCAGATAGTGTCAGGTTCAGGCAACCGAGAACATTTAATAAGCAACAAAGCAAGAAGGAAGACAACAAACTTATTTTCTCACGAACAGACCGGACAGGAACCACTGTATATTTTTTAACATAAAAATTAACATTATGTTAAACCATTTTTAACTCGCTCATTACAATTAAAATACTTAATAAATACTTAATATTATTTCTCATATATATTGTAAATATATGGATACAGTGATTCCTCGTTTTTCACGGTTTTTGGGGACCGGAATCCCCCCCAAAATGTAAAACCCGAAAAGTAGCACCCCGTCTTTTCAAATATGCATATACAGTGGGCCCCTGGTTTAAGAGATTAATCCATTCTGCGGTTGGGATTGTTACGTGAATGGCAGGCAATTAGCTAATGTGTTTAGAACCCCAGGTAAAAACATCAAAATTGTATATGCTGTACATATTAAATATAGTTTGTTATAGTTCAATATAGGTTGTCAGTGCTACTTATATATAATATACATGCATACAATTAAATAACATAAATAAAATATATATAAAGGATTTATTTAATGGGATAACTTATATACAATTATTCTAACAGCTAGGGCAGTGCTTCTCAACCATTTTACAAGGATGCACACCAGATGAAGTGAATTTTTTTCAAGCAAGTAACCCCCATAACCAGCGTAAAGACGTTTTGGTGGGAAAACAAAGGACTTCTGTGCCATCCATGTCTGATTTATAAAACTATAGAGTTATGTTTATAGTGGTATCACAAGGTGTATTTTAGCCACCAACTCCGGGGGCCAAATACAACCCGTATTCAAATTTCCACCGGTCTGCCATCCCTGACCTAAAATGAAATGGGTTGCTCGCCAGCACCAAAAGCTTTTTTTGTATTTCACCGGAAGATGACAGCAAACCTTGGTAAATGTCAGGGTTTTCAAACTCATTTTTATTGGGAGCCACATTGTAGTTATTGTTTCTGTCTGAGGGCCGTTATCAAAGCCGAATAAAATTCAAGTATGATCGTCACATGTTTAGCTAGTTTGGAAAACATAGGCCAGTAAAATTGTTCAAAAGGGGACTCAGAGACCCCTCAAAAAAGGTGGTTGATTCTCAAAAATGTTTCAAATCAAATTTAGCATTTCAGCCAGAAACTTGAAGTCAAAATTAGCATTGTGTGAGCCACATGAAATGATGTGAGTTTGATCTTGAGTTTGACACTAGTGGTCTATTTTCCCAAGTGCTTTTGGAAATAAGACCAAATGGTTGGCCCCACACACATTTTCACCTCAGCAAATTGATTGTAAGGAACATTGGTTTGTCAGCCACCTAAGTCGAGTTTTGACACACAGATGTGTATTATTATATTGGATGTATTCTTACCTACAGTACAATAATTAGTGTACCAGGATGGGCACAGGGTAGATGTTAGCAGCCAGTGCCTGTTGCAACTAAATGCAGCTCGTGTTAGCTGAGGTTGTTATGGCATTATTTTTAATAAAAGAAGTGAGCAAACTGAACCACTGTCCCAGTCCGTCCTTGCAAACATGCACGAATATTACAAAAACGGAGAGGACCATATGAAGGGAATGATGTCTCCAGCTGATTCAATTAAGGGCGCATGGAAAGGTATTCCCCCTTCCATGATCCGTCACCTTAACGCGGTGGTGGGGTTTGCGTGTTCCAGTGATCCTAGGAGCTAAGTTGTCGAGGGCTTTATGCCCCTGGTAGGGTCACCCATGACAAACAGGTCCTAGGTGAGGTTCCAGACTAAACATGGCTCATAGACCCCTTTATGATGAGTACATTTAATGGACCTGGTTTGCCCTTGCCCAGACACAGGTCACCGAGGCCCCCCTCTGGAGCCAGGCCTGGAGTTGGGGCTCGTTGGCGAGCGCCTGGTGGCCAGGCCTGTACGCATGGGGCCCAGCCGGGCTCAGCCTGAAAGGATGATGTGGGTCCCCATTGCCATGGGCTCACCACCTGTGAGAGGGGCCATACGGGTTGGATGAGAAGTGAGCAGCGCGATGGCTGAAGACCCTGGCACACTAATCCCCAGCTACAGATGCTAGCTCTTGGGACATGAAATGTCACCTCTGTGGCAGGGAAGGAGCATGAGCTGGGTTGCAAGGCAGAGAAGTTCCAACTATATATAATCAGACTCGCCTCCACACCCAGGTTGGGCTCTGGTACCAGTCCTCTCAAGAGGGGTTGGGCTCTCTTCCACTCGGTGATGAGAGGCGCAGAGCAGGTGTGGGCATTCTTATTGCCCCCCAGCTCAGCGCCTGCACATTGGGGTTTACCCCAGTGGACGAGAGGGTAGTCTCCCTCCGCCTTCGGGTGGGGGGACGGGTCCTGGCTTTTATTTGTGCTTATGCATTAAACAGCAATTCCGAGTACCCACACTTTTTGGAGTCCTTGGAGGGTGTGCTGGAGAGCACTTCCCCCAGGGACTCCCTTGTTCTGCTGGGGTACTTCAATGCTCACGTGGGCAATGACAGTGAGACCTGGAAGGGCGTGATTGGGAGGAACGCCCCCCCCCCCAATCTGAACCTGAGTGATATTTTGTTATTCGACTGTGCTCATCATGGATTGTCCATAATGAACTCCATGTTCAAACATAGGGGTGTCCATTTGTGCACTTGGCACCAGGGCACCATAGGCCGCAATTCAGTGGTCGACTTTGTGGTTGTAATTCTGTCCTGGCTGACACGCCTCTGCAACATCTCATAGACATTGGGGACAGTGCCCCTGAATTGGCAGACTGGGGTGGTGGGGGAGACCGGAGGGTGTGTTCCAACTACAGGGGAATCACACTCCTCAGCCTCCCCGGTAAGGTCTATTCAGGGGTGCTAGAGAGGACGGTCAAATCTTGGATTCGGGAGGAGCAGTGTGGTTTTTATCACGGCCGTGGAACAGTGGACCAGCTCTACACCATTGGCAGGATACTCAAGGGTGCATGGGAGTTTGCCCACCATTCGCCATGTGCTTTGCGGACTTGGAGAAGGCATTCGACCGTGCCCCTCGGGGATCTCAGTGGGGTATGCTTCAGGAGTATGGTGTACCATATGCTCTAATAGGGGCTGTTCAGCCCCCATACGACCGATGTCAGAGTTTGGTCCGCATTTCCGGCAGTAAGTCGAATTTGATTCCGGTGAGGGTTAGACTCCGCCAAGGCTGCACTTGGTCACGATTCTGTTTGTTACGTTTACGAATTTCTAGGTGCAGCAAAAGCGTTGAGGGGGTCCTATTTGGGAGCCTCAGCATTGCATCTCTGCTTTTTGCGGATGATGTGGTGTTGTTGGCTTCTTCAGGCCGTGACCTCCAACTCTCACTGGAGCGGTTTGCAGCCGTGAAGTGGCTGGGATGAAGATCAGCACATCCATATCTGAGACCAAGGTCCTCAGCCAGAAAAGCATGGAATGCCCTCTCCGGGTCAGGGATGAGGTCCTGCCCCAAGTGGAGGAGTTCAAGTATCTCGGAGTCTTGTTCACGAGTGAGAGTAGGGTGGAACAGGAGATCGACAGGCAGATTGGTGTGGCATCTGCTGTAATATGGACTCTTCACCGGTCTGTCGTGGTGAAGAAAGTCCTGAGCCGAAAGGCAAAGCTATCTATTAACCGGTCGATCTACGTTCCTGCACTCACCTATGGTCATGCGTTGAGGGTCATGACTGAAAGAACAAGATCCTGGATACAAGCGGCCGAAATTAGTTTCCTCCACAGGGTGTCCGGGCTCTTCCTTAGAGATAGAGTGAGAAGCTCAGTCATCCGGGAGGGACTCAGCGTCGAGCTGCTGCTCCTCCACGTTGAGAGCAGCTAGTTGAGGTGGTTCGAGCATCTGGTTAGGATGCCCCCCCCCGACGCCTCCCTGGTGAGGTGTTTTGGGCATCTCCCTCAGGAAGGAGGCCCCAGGGACGACCCAGGACACGCTGGAGGGACTATGTGTCTCGACTGGCCCAGAAGGGCCTGGGGATCCTTACGAAGGCGCTAGAAGTGGCTGGAGAGAGGGCAGTCTGGGCTTCCTTGCTCAAGCTGCTGCCCCCGCAACCTGACCCTGGAAAACAGTGGTAGAAGATGGATGGATGAATGGATGGATGGATGGGAGGGTATTCCATTTTGACTCATTGTCACATCATGAACTTGGTGCGCAAATTCATTTATTTATGGCAAACAGAACTTGAACTGCATCAAGATGAAAAGCAAAAACAACTGCTTGAAGCGCTTTCAACGTTACACTGGCAAAACGTTCACTGACCATTCACAATGTGAGAATTCTGAAAAAAAGCTTACTGTAACTTTATGCGGAACAAATATTTAACTGAGGGATATTAACACAAGAAATTATGAAGAGTTTACAAAAGATGAGATTTATTCTGTTTTGCTCGTTTTTACAATGTTGCCAAAGTGTTTGCTCGTCCTATACATGGTTACATAGAAAATACCAGAATTTGACTCCAAAATCAAGGGTGAGTCCTATACATAAATGTATCTAATATTTGGAGAAATACAGTATTCAACAATATTCAACAGCTTTAGACAATTTGAACAATTCTCCCCCAAAGTACTATGACTCAGTAATTTTCCATGTTTGACAGTGTAATCCAATTATACCATTAGACGAGTGCTTCTCAATTATATTTTGTTAAGCCCCCCCAGGAAAGAGAAAACCTTTCACACCCCCCCAACTTGTCACCCTAAATATAAATAAGATTATTTTCTATAATTGTTAACTGTATCCTTGCAAAGCAAAAAAAACAACTTTCAACAACTGTTAACTACATTTTACAGTGTGTATACAAGTTACAGGTTAGCCTAAAACTGAAAACAAATGGTCAAATATAAATATATATTTACTTTCAACCTCCCAAAATGTTCAGTGGCATCAGCCCCCTTTGTGCACAAAAATTGTGAAAATGCCTTAATAGCAATTTGCTATATATTTATTAAATGGAAATAGGATTTTTTTTCTTCAAAAGGGCTATTTTTGAAGACTTTTTTAAGCATTTTTTGAGTCCAGACCAAGCCAATCATCAAAATCATTGAAAGTCCTGCAAATGTCATAAGTTGGCTACTAGCGCCACTCAGTGGTTTTGGGTGGTCAGCACAAAATATCTCTTGCGCCCCATTCACGAGTTGCCGTTGAAAGGATTTGTGATCAATTTTGGGGAAATCCATGATGAAAAAAAAAAATCGTGTTTTTAATGTGTCCAAAATGGCCAATATTTCCAATTTTGAATGGCAGTAAATGAGTCTGACATGGGCTAAATTTGACTCCTTTAGGGTGTACCTCTACCTCCCATTTGAAAGCATTTAGAAGGAGCGGCATATTGAAAGTTGTCATATTTTGACAATCTATGTAATATTTGAGCCTCCTAGTGTTTTATTTTTTTTGGTATGTTTTTCCTTTGATATCACGCATCAAAAATTTCAAAAAGCTCGAGTTGGGTCAAAATTTTCCGCAAGGGTCTAGCAAATAATGTGTTCACAATCTTCACAATGTCATTTGAGGCTGCATTTTTCAGGTGCGCGGTGAGCGACAGCGCCGACTACAGCGCGGTGGCCACCAACCCGCACGGCACAGCAACCAGCGCGGCCACGGTCGCCGTCCGCAGTAAGTGGGCTGCCCTCGCGCATGGTCTCCTGTCCCCGAAGCTGTCCTGTGAATGAGCACTTTGGTGTGTGCGCAGGCGCCAGTGGAGGCGGATGGGCCAGCCAGATCGGTCTAGGTGAGAGCACGCTTCAGGCTTTGCTTCGACCGCAGCAGTAGCACTACTTGCTAACCTTCAACCATTAATTCCCGGGGTATATTTTTTATACATTTTTGCAGCGTTTCCTGCATTTATTTTATCTATCAACCTCACTCGTTCAAGGTTAAGGGGCAGGTTGCTAATACCTGATTGGTTACCCTGTTCAATCCAAACCGGGTCCAAACGTCTGATTGGTTACCCTATTCTTTAAGCCAAGACACAAAGTGTCTTTAATTAAATAAATGTTTCATTAATTAAAAGTGTCATTAATTAAATAAATGTTTCATGAATTAATTAAATATGTCATCAATAAGAAAATGTTTCATTAAGTAATTACATACTTTATTTAATTAATGAAACATTTATTTATTTTTATGACACTTTGTCAGAGAAATCTCAGAAAAGAAGACTAGGACAAGCCTAGCTGCTTAAACAGCAAAAAGAGTAACTCAGACCAGCCAAGATTGACTTTTCTATGCCGGCATAGGGAAAAAAGCTTGGGCAAATGTAACTCGTGGGTCTTCCAACGCTAGTTTTCCACCTGCCCAGCCGTTCCCCCTGGCTTTTATTGAATAGAAGCATAGCAGATTACAAGACACAACAAAAGAGCCAGCCGGGCGCCACCGGCAGCTGGGCCAAGGTCCCGGCTCACACTTTCGTGCGTCAACAGTTCTATCTAAGGACAGGGTCAAGATGAACTAGGATTGCATAAATGGGTAACAATGAACTAAGAACATAATGATAACAACCTAATATATGATTCCTTTCACACACTTTTATTTCATTACTGAATGGTATATGTATTTATTGGCACTTACGGCCCTCCATATGTTTGCGCCTTCCATGACTTTTCACATTTGAGCAAGTTGGGCCGCAAATATGTAGTCAGTAATGCTAAAGCTAATCGGCACTACCGTTTTTTCTGCACAGTAAGGTACCAGATTTTAAAGCGCACCTTCAATGAATGGCCTATTTTAAAAGTGTTTTCATTTATAGGGCATACCACATTATTAGGCGCATTAGGGGGAAGCTACAGTTGTGGCTGTGCTTATCATATGCATCCACTAGAGTCTAGACAAAGCTGTGAATCAAAGGGAATCAAAACAAAACAATCATTTAAGTCAAACTTTATTATTAGGCAATAAACAATGAAGAATAAAGATGATTTGTGGAAGAAGAATGGGGCAGAAATACCTCTTGATTACATTAAAAATCTGTTTAGATCAATGCTAAGGCCAATCAAGAGTTTAAAAGAATAGAGTTATGATTAAATTAAATAAATAAATTAAATATTGAATTTCAGGGTTTTTTTTGTGTTTTTTTAAACATAGTGTTTTATTGATGTCAAAACTGTTTCTGGATTTAATTAATAAAGCCCTGCTTTCTTTTATAAAAAGTAGCAGTTTTATACAGCATATCAAAATTTCAAATATTTTAATTAATAATAAAATGCATTTATCACTGAAATACAGAGGTAAAAATAGAAGAATCTACATGGCAATTAAATTCTGCACTGTATAAGATGCACTGCATAATAAGATGTGTAGAATAAAAGCTGCAGTAGTGGCGGGGCTTGCGTTATGCATCCACTAGATGAAGCTGTGCTAATGGGAATCAAAACAAAATCTAATTTGGTAAGTGAAACTTTTCAATCAGAAACTCAGAATAGAAATGATACGGGAAAGGGAAAAAAATACCTCTTGATTACATTGAAAAATCTGTTTGGATCAAAGCCAACACTAATCAAGAGTTTAAAAAAAATATAATTATGATTCAATTCAATCAAACATTTTTCATCAAATTGCAACCAAAAAAAGTATATTGTTTTGTTGATTTAAAAACAGTTTCTGGAATTATTTAATAACATTGTGCTTTATTTGATAAAAATTAGCGGGTTTTTTTGCATCTTGTCCTGATAAAAATTGCTTCATGATCTAAGCATATATGACATAGCCCCTGTGCACCGTATGAGGTGCACGGGATTATAAAGTGTACTGTCCTTTTTGGAGAAAATTGAAAGCTATTGTTTTCTAGTGCAGAAAATACAAGCGTTTTCTTTAGTTTTGGTCGTTGCAATCCACAAACTGTTCCATTACTTAATGCTTGCTAATGATTTTGTCACCAAAATATCTGGCAGTGTTGTTAAATTATTCCAATTGCTCATCAATGATGATTTTGCCACATACAACGATTGTTACAGGTTGTTTGGTGCACTTTTTTGTTGACTGCGCCATGCTCTACTTTTAGCCCATAACACTCAATGACGACATGTTCTTGATTTGTTCCTTCCCAACTCGCAGTCCCCCGTCTGAGCGGGAGCCACTCCAGCAAGCTGGAGGTCAGCCTGGTGCATTGTTTCCCAGTCACCTTCGGCGTTGAGGGCGAGGCGGCCAGCCTAATGTGCACTTTGGTGGTGGTCCCTGACCTCCCCAACCTGCCCCCCTCCATCGAGTGGTACAGAGACGGTGAGGCATCGTTCCGCAATAATTTGGAATTCATGACGTTTTGCATACGATTCAATGATTATTTCACAGAGACGGTGAGGCATCATTCTGCAATATGTTGGAATTCATTATGTTTTTTATACGATTCCATTATAATTTCACAATCTACAGCATAGGTGTTGAACTCCAGTCCTTGAGGGCTGGTATCCTGCATCTTTTCCAATTATCTCATTCTGTTTCAAATGATTAGCTCTGCAGGAGCTTGAAAACGATACTCATCATTTGAATATGGTGTGTTCAAGAGAGAACTTTTGAAAACATGCAGGATAACTGCCCTCGAGGACTGGAGTTCCACACCTGTGATCTACAGCAGTGGTCCCCAACCCCCGGTCCACGGACTGGTACCGTCCGTGAATCAACTGGTACCGGGCCGCGTGGGCTGCACCCGAAATGATGTTTTGGAGATGCTTTAGTTTGGAATAAACTCATGAAGACATACACTACTTCTACATCCTCAAAATAACATCAACAATTAAAGGAAACAGGAAAGTAAGTAAGTACAGTACACTCAAAACTAACGACAACAAGGAGCACCTGGACAAGACACAATTGGAACAATAGTAGGAGGGAGCTGATTGGCAGACAGAAGGGAAGCTGGTTAACAGAGATAGGTGGACGCAATTCCACTAACATTGGAAACCGAAACATGAAATAACCTAATTACAAGACCAAACAACCCAGAATGTGCTAAGCCCAACAAAAACCTTGAACAGAAAGGAACAGAAAACCCCAACATTAACCAAAACACCAGAGAAGATAACAGTCCCGTAATGACCACAAGGACTCCACGGCCGGCCCTCAAAAGCTTTTCAATATTTTTTTCAGACACTTCCTTAATAACACTCTTCAATCGTTCCACAAATACGCAACAAACGTCTATGCACAGCATTCACCCCACGGTATTCCGCCACATTTGCATTCCAGAGAAGCTTTTGCAGGCTGGCTCCCTAGTGAACATGTCAGTGAGCGGCAACGTGGCCCGTCTGGCGCTGCCCCAGCTGGCCAAGGACGACGAGGGCCTCTACACCATCCGCGTCTACACTAAGGACGGCACCTCTGAGCACTGTGCCTATCTCTTCGTCACAGGTGACGTACGCTAGCCTCTTAACATTTTAGCATGTGACCTAATATGGTTTCTTGCCCCTCGCTTCAGACGCCACCCCTCCCGTGGCCGGGGCGCCCGGAGCACCCATGAGCGTCAAGGCTTACGACGTGAACTCGGACTACTTGCTGGTTGCCTGGAAACCGCCTAACACCGTCAACGAGGCGACCATCACCGGCTACTTCGTTGATAGGTGGGCACGCTCGCCTCTATGAAGTTAATTAATTAAATGTTTAATTAATTAAATAAAACATGTATTTAATTAATAATGTATTTAATTCAATTAAATAAAAATATTTAATTAATCCCACATTTAATTAATTAATAAAACTTATTTAATTAATGAGACTTTTAATTAATTAATCAAGCATTTATTTAATTAATCAAAAGTTAATTGTTAAACTGTGGCGGTGTTTCATGCATTTAGTTTATCTGTCAACCTCCCTCGTCAAAGTTTGATGGGTGGGTTCTAACACCTGACAATATATTATTCCCAAAATAAAAATATATTTTATAAAATAATTCAATAATAATTAAATGATTACTATTATTGTATTATTTATACTAATGAAGTTATACATTTTATCAATTATTTTTTTTAGTTAACAAACGTGGCAGCAATGAGCATGTGGTGCTAATTGATTGATTTTTTTTTTGAGGTGTGAGGCAGGTAGCGACTCGTGGGTGCAGTGCAACGACGCCCCAGTGAAGATGTGCAAATACCCAGTTCACGGGCTGAAAGCAGGCCACTCGTATCGCTTCCGGGTCCGAGCCGTGAACAGCACCGGCATCAGCAGGGCATCCCGACCCTCTTTCAGTATTGCCGCCCTGGATGCAGCTGAGAGCGCCAGGCTGGAAGGTAGCGCCGAAGGTAAACGCTAGGAAATCAAATCTGTGGTCCGACTCAGGCTTTTGTTGTTGTTTTTTTGCCGCCTTAGTGATTAAGAGGCAGGGAAAGTACCACTGTGTCACCAGGAATCATGAGGTGGAAGGTACAACTGGGGTCTGCTAGCTACCAGCTGTGTGTCGCTCATAAAAACAAACGCTTTGAATCCACATTTAAGCCAATTCCAACCTTTAATAAACTTATTCTTCACCATAAAACAATCTTAAAGGGGACGTCAACCCAAAAATTGTCTTTATTAAAATACCTCTTATATTATATTATAATACCTCTTATAATATTACCTTTGTGGAATATGAATGAAGCAACAAAATGCACCTGTTTGATCCATTTGAGGGGCTTGCAGAAACCACCAATCATGGCTCAGCTTCCCAACATCACATGAACTAACTGGCAAAGACGGGAATTTCAGGTCCAGAAAGGAAAAACCCTGCCAGTTTGACACTTAACTGGCAGTTTAATGAGATTATTTGACTGCAGGTTGAATAGAAGTACCTGTGGCTGAAGCCAAAATGTGGCAGGGTTTTTACTTTCTGAACATGGTTTTCCCATCTCTAATAACTTAGAAAGCAGGGGAGCTGTGATTTGATCGAGTCTTGGGCAGCTTATTATCAATTTCAGTCGACAGCAAATGGCAAAATAGCGTAATAAGATGGATTCTGCTGCTTCATTAATTTTCCACAAAGGCACAATTAACCTGGTGATGGCCTTTGTACATTTTTTGGACTGTTATTGCCCAGGGAGGGGAAAAAAATACCAATATGTATGACCAGGCAGAATATTTCCATCCATTCATCCATTTTCTAAAGCCAGTTATCCGCAAGAGGGTCACAAGCTTGCTGGTCACATGCAAGTACCAACAAGTACAGGCAACGCACTATGAAAGGCCTTAAACTGAGGTTTTGACCCTTTTAGCCTACATATCTTTGCAACACTTTCATCTAGGAGGTTGAGATGACATACTCTGTATCTGAGGAGTCGACAAAAGGTTTGTGGGGATTTTTAGACATTGTTGTGATTTTTAGAAATACAGTGATCCCCCTACTTCGCGGTTAATGGGGGGGGGGGGGGGGGGTGTCAACCCACCGCAAAGTCTGAAACACGCGAATTAGGGTATCATTTCCTAGATTTCTATGTACGCCCCAATATAGCCGCAGCCGTTTTTTTTTTTGTATTTTTTGCGTATTTTATTTCCTTTCTCCTATTATTTAACATTACATTATCCTTATTAACATTATTGCATATTCATTAAATAACTAATATTACTTAGGTTTGTTGAGAACGTGTTCTCAGGACTGGTTGTCTGCACCAAGACTCCAGTGAAAGAGTAGCTTACGCAAGTCATCACATTAAACTTCACATTAATTTTGGCTCATGTATTGTGCATCATGTAGTATCTGTTGAATAATAAATCAACAACAATGTTAAAGTCAGTCAACTAACATATAAACACCTGCCGAACTTTAATCTATGAATTTATTGTATTTTTAGCCGACATTAACGGGTTAGCAACAACTAACAACTACTAACTATAAAGTGCAACCTCTACACAAACGAACACATAAAAAGAATAAACACGCATCGCTTACGAAACATAGGCAGTAGCGTGCGTTATCAACATAAATGATAATTATTTCATATATATTAAACTATAAATATGAGCTTACGTTGTCATTCACTACGTCACCGTAACGAGCCGAATGACGCACAGAAAATGTAAAAGGGAAATGCAACGCAACCCTACAAATTAAAAGCATATATTTCAAAATTAGATAACAAACGTCACTAACTCTAACGTTTGAAGAATTCTTAAGTTATTAACTAATATTACTTAGTTATTTGATGAATACAGCACTGTATAATGTACTTTTTTGCTTTTTTTCATTTTCTTTCCATTTTTGCGCATTTTTTAAATAATTTTTTGTAATTTGAAATATTTTTAATTTTTCCTGGAAAAACCCGCGAAGTACTGAGACTGCGATATCCGAGACCGCGAAGTAGGAGGGATCACTGTATAGACCACGCGCAAGAGTCAAGAGTCTGAAGGCATTTCAAAATATCAGGATTGTATAACTTGTTCAACTTTTATCAAAGACATTAAATGTTCCTTATAAAAGTTAATTTGACTTGTTAGGGAAAAAGCATATCCCAAAAAAATCTGATCTTTTCACTTTACAATAAGCCCATCAGACTCTTTCCTCTTGTTTCAGTTGAATTTGCACAATAAAATAATAAAATCCAAAAGATGGCAGCACTGAGCAAAAAGTGTGTTTATTCTCGGAAAATGAAAATACACACAAACAATCTTTTTTGGTATATTTGTGAGGACCACCTTGAAACTTTAAGAGCCATTAGAATGAAAAAAAGTGAGGACCGGCCTAAATGTCCTCACTTGTGAAAAATGTCCTGACTCTGCTGGTCCCCAGCCCGTGATGGTCCTCACAAGTATAGCCGTACACACACACACACACACACACACACACACACACACACACACACACACACACACACTGGCGGTCCATCGGAATCGAAGATGACGTAGCTTCCATTTTGTTGATCTGGATGGTGGCTATGGTTGCTGGCGACGGTGCTACGCTGTGTGACTATGAAGCCCGAACCTGGAGCCACACGTCCTGCCGCAGTAGGGACATGTGAGGCCTGGGTCAGGAGACTGGGTTCTGGAACTGCAGGGTGGTGTCTTCGCCTTCGCTGATCCCTCCGGTGTTGATTTCAACAACGACCAAGCTCGTTGGGTTTGATATTGCACGTCTTTAGTGTCCGTTTCAGTTGGTCTTTGTACCGTAGGTTTTGTCCTCTGGGCTTTCTGCTGGCTGACAGGAGTCAACCATAGAGCACCTGTTGAGGCAGTCGGTGTCCTGACATCCAGATGGTGTGGCCGACCCACCAGAGCTGTCTCTGTGCCATGATTGCCTCAATGCTCATGGACTCTGCGCTGTAAGATGTCCGTATGAGGAACATGGTCCTGTCATGTGATGCCAAGGATGTGTTGGAGGCATGTGATGTTAAATGCATCGAGGCAGCGGGTGTGTCTGCGGTATTTGTCCAGGCTTCTGACCCATAGAATAAAGTAGAGAAACACACCGTCTTGTATACTGACACTTTCAATGAGGTTCGAAGGTTGTTATTTTCAAACACTCAAGAGTGCAGTCTCCCAAAGGTAGAGGAGGCTGAGTTCATACGATCCTGGATTTCCACATCGATCTGACATGTTGGGGTCAGAACACTGCAGAGGTAACAAAACTCTTGAACGACATTGAGGGGTGTGCCATTGATGGTAAAGACTGGGGGTGTAGGGAATGGGGACCTCTCCTGAATAAGAACTTCTGTTTTCTGGGTGTTGATCACCAGACCAAAATGAGTGGTAGACTGATGACATAGTGTCTAGTGCATGTTGCATGGCACCAGGAGTGTGGGCAAGGTGTGTACAGTCATCTGCATATTGCAGCTCCTGGATGTTGGTGTCTATCAGCTTCGTCTTTGCCTGTAGGCCCCGGATGTTGAATAGACTCCCCTCCAGGCGATACTCGATGGAGATTCTACTATCTTCAGTGATGGACTGTCTGAATAGGTGTGGCTGCTGCCAGGAAAAGATTAAAGATGGCTGGGGCCATTAGGCACCCCTGCTTCACGCCTACTTTCACAGGGAAAGAGGGGGACTGTCCACTGCCTACAAGTACGCAGGCCTGCATACCCTCATGAAACAGTTTTAAAATGCTGAGGAACTTGGGCCACACACCAAATTTCGTGAGGATGCTCCAGAGCAAGTCACGGTCAACTGTGTCAAAGGCCTTGGTCAGGTCAATAAAGGTGATGTAGAGGTCTTTGTTTTGTTCCCTGCATTTCCCCTGGATTTGATGGGCAGCAAAAATCATGTCCAGTCTGCTTCGGTTCTTTCTGAAGCCACACTGTGGCTCTGGGAGGATGCCCTCTGCCAGAATTGCTAGGCCAGACAACATAATTTTTGCAAGTACCTTGCCGGCCACTGAGAGAAGGGAGATGCCACAACTTTTACCACAAGATGATTTATCTCTTCTTGTAAATAGTGACAATGTTGCTGTCTTTCCATTCCTGAGGGACTCATTGTGGTTAGTAAAAGGTCAAACAGTTTCCGCTTCAGAAGGTAGCCACCCTTCTTTAGTATCCCAGCCGGAATTCCAGGAATAATATTTGACTATCTATTTTGATTACACTTATATATCCTAATGAATATGTACCATACCGTATGGATCCCCCACACAACACCCCTAAAAGTCACTCTGTTGCGCCCTTGGCACCAGTTCCACATGTTGTGTTTGAATTTGTAGGCTGCATCCTCCAGTATTTAAGTATTTTGATGGCTCTTCCGTGGAATGCATGAAGCATGGCAAATTTGGACAGGGTAGCGTAGAAGAAATGCGCCAGAAGAAAAGCATAGCAACATGGGGTTCAAAGTGCTCCAAAGTGGTCTTTGCTTAGGGCGCATCTCCTTGGAAGCTGAAACCATAGTTAAGGGCTATATCCAATGGTCATCTGAATTTGGAAGCAGGTTGTGTGGCCACACATGGCCTTCAAAATTGGCTTTTAGGGGCTGCAGCCTGTGAACAACGCTACACATTTATTTAATTTGAGGTCACCAATTAAAATGCTGATGACGCTGGTAAAACTCACACACTTTGTGATTGGAGCACCCTCACATGGAAATGTCCAACAGGACTCAAAACTAAACGTCTATGGTTCGCAAGCTTTCCCAGTTGTTAACAGCTTCTGCTTGCTTCTCCCAACAAACAGGCGTGGCATCTGCTCCCGGCCAACCGGTCGCCACCAGGAACACTAAGTCGTCCATTTTCGTTCAGTGGGAGGCGCCCAAGCATGGACAGCAAGGCCTGATTGGATACTACATCGACGGTCGTGCGGTGGGCAGCAAGGACTGGTTTGCCTGCAACCACAAACCATTCAAACTCAACAGGTCCAGAATTTACAGTACTTAAATCTTGGCCTTCTTAGTCGCTAATGTTTTTTGGTAATCTTATAGAAATAAGCAAACGCTCTTCTTCAGTGCAAGGGTTTTTTCTCAAGCATAAACCACATGTGATCATGTGAATTTATAATTGTGTAATACCTGAAAAAAATATCACATATACCTTATCTATCGCATCAGCTGGTTAGCACGCCTCGCTGCTAGCCACTACGGTCACTTACTTTATGAATGGTTGCGCTAATTATTAGGCTAATTTTTACTCCTAAAAAAATCTGACAATCACTGTGTGATTTTTATGTACACTGAGTTAGCAGGTTCACAAGCTTTTTTACACAGAAAATTCTGACATGGTTCCAGGTTTGTGGTTCATGGCCTCAAGCCAGGGGAGACTTATGTGTTTCGAGTGCAAGCCGTCAATGTCTTTGGCCTGAGCGAGGAGTCCCAGGAGTCAGGACCCATCGCGGTGGAACCGGCACTGGGTGAGCACCGCCCGCAGTTTTTGACCACAGAGTGCTTGGTTGCCGTTTGGTGAATTCAAATATGCTGTTGTATTGTCCTGTCAGGTGGGGGTTTTAGGATAGTATGTATTTAATGGTTGACACCCCCCACACCCCCATCCCCATCTGCTCAAAAGCACCTCCTTCTTCACATGATTTATTGTATTCATCACAAGTCACATTTGAAAATGTATGTGATTCTGATCCAACACTGATGCACTAGTCACCCACCAGGGATGGAAGACATTGGTTGCATTTCCATTGGTAATAGGGGGACTATTTCGTTTTTACTGGCTTAAGCAACTTGGAGGAGGGTGGCAGGAACCCTGCCACACCAAAAAAAAAAAAAAAAAATTACAAATATTACAAATATGGTGACTGCTGGACGGCTTTCACCATTTGTTAAGTGACGGTCCATACAAACGTCTATGGGCAATTACTGCTGTGTCGATTTCCACCACTAACCGTAACCATTCTGGCAGCCACTCCCAGCGCCCCCTACGGCATAAGCCTGCTGAACTGTGACGGATCCTCAATGACGGTGTCCTGGAGCAGCCCCAAGAGCTGTGGCGGCTCCAGAATCAGTGCCTACTACGTGGACAGACGAGACGTGGACACCCTGGTCTGGAAGGCGGTCAATGTAGGCGGCATAGTGGACCGAGTGTGCACGGTGAGTGTCCGGGACATCCTATTAACATCTGACATCGTCGTTTGCGACTGACCAGGCTTTTGTGCTTTTTGAGCTGTGGTTTACAAACTGGAGTCTGCCAGCCGTAGCTTGGGGTCCTCAAAATGTTTAGTTCTAAATTACTATGTGGTATTAATGAAGAAAGTGTGTAACTAAAAATGACGACCATTGTGTTTCATTAATCAGAGATGTTCAGGAGAAATTACTGTATGGATAAATCTTTTATCTTTTCTTAGGTGGATAATCTGACAGAGGGAACCTTCTACGAGTTTAAAGTTCAAGCAGCCAACATGGCAGGTGTAGGCGTGCCCTCAGCCCCAAGTCTCCCGATGAAGTGTGAAGCTTGGACCATGGAGCAGCCAGGTAAGCCTTACCGTTAGTGTTTACATGGCGCCCAATAGTGTTGCAAATTTAGCGCAAAGAATAATTTAAACATTTATTTTCTTTTTCATTCCTGCAGGTCCAGCTTACGACCTGACCTTTAGCGAGGTCCGGAGTCACTCCCTGGTCCTGGTTTGGAAAGCTCCGATCTATACTGGGGCAAGCGCTGTTTCAGGGTACTTTGTAGACATGGCCAAAAAGGGCTCCTGCGATTTTATTGCCCTGAATGAGAACGCCATCACTCAGCGCTACATGCAGGTGAGACCAGCCAGAGTGAGGAGGTCTCAGTCCTGTCTGGTCGCCTGAAGATCTGTTAGCTCCAGAGTTAAATGGGATTCTCTGGAAACAACTGTGGGATAATTTAGCAGTTCAATGTTAAGAAGCCTCAAAATCTAAGGCCACAAGCAATGTTTCCTCTAATTTTCAATGCATCTGAGCATTCATGCAAACTCCCTGAGCAGGCTTTGGACCACAGTGATCAACTTCACACATGACCACAGCAGTGGTGGTCCGTGCATTTCACACTCAGGCCTTCAGTGATTGGACCCCCATGTGCACATGTACTGGGCTGCGCAGGCCATTTGTCAGAGCATTTTAACATCAATAAACCTGCATCAGCAATTAAAACCATCATTCTACGTGCCAAACCGTAGAATAAGTAATCATTTAAATTATTTGTCACCAAGTTTTATAAAGTCCACGAAGAGCAGACAAGCTTTTACAAGATCGTACGCTAAATTACAAATGGCAATTTAATATGTGCCACGCTTGGGCATGGTGAGTTGGGAAGAGGAAGGAAGGGGGACCAAAAAATGCCGGAAAACTAAGAAATATGCGTCTCAAAGAAGAAAGTTTTAACAAGGAAATGAGGCAGGGTTGGTCACCAGACAGGTGGACCAAATCAAACTAATGAGAATGCAGACAATAAAGGCAGACGCGAGCAGAAAAGAAACATGAACACAACCCCACAAACTCACAACAATCAACCCCAGCCAAACATGACAATTGAATATGAATGACATACAATGACATGAATGACATACAATGACAAAAACATACTCACCCAAAACAGCTGTCCCGAAATTGTTTCAGTACAAAATCCATTCTTCTTTTTTTCCTCAGAAAGACTTTCATGACTTGCTTGTAGTTTGTCTTCACGTTTCATTTCAAATAATAAGTCCTTTTGTTTTGACGTGGACGCCAATGCTGAAAGTTGCGTCGGTCCAATTTCCATTTTGCTCCTCTTCAGCTATTGTGGGTTTAAAAAAAAAAATGCATCGGATCCCATTTAACGGATCTGGCTTCATTTAATTGGCTGGACACTTGTCACTCACTGAGTCACAATGCAAAATGGTACAGAAAACAATATTATTGTTCTAATTAATCAAAAAGATGAAGTCTAATATTAGATATTATTTAATATGTTTATATTGCATTTTGTTTTATGTGCAGCATAGATTTTATTGTGCAATGAGAATCTGCGAGCAGTGCGCAATTGCGTAAGCGCGCAGCTTAGAGGGAACATTGGCCACAAGTCAGTCTCCATTCCAACATATAGTTAGTGACCAAAAAGTATGTTCCTGAAGGGGTCACACTGAAAACATGCTGGATAAGCACCTTCAAGGACCAGAGTTGGTGAGCCCTGCTGTAAGATGCCTTGGTGTGATTTACCCTTCAGTCTATATTCCTCACAAATTTTGGGTACTGACTGAAAGGAACACCATTTTCAACATTACCACCTGAACCCTCAGCTTTTGTTATTGACCAAAGGGACATGGTCATAAAACAAGGGGCCAAAATTAGCTTATTGAAGAAAAGGTGAGGAACTCCCTGAGGCAGTTCAAGCAAATCAGGACCCATAAGGTGTCTTAGAGATAGATTGAGCATCTGGCTCATCAGAAAAGACTCACTGAGGAGAAGCAAAATTTCCTGAGATGTGAGACAAATGAGACCAACCAACTAACTGTTGTTCTGCAGGTAAGCAACCTGGAAGAGGGTGAGTGGTACGTGTTCCGGGTTCGCACCGTCAACGCTCACGGAATCGGTAGACCCTCCCTGGTAACCGAGGCTGTCTGCGCCAGACCTCCTCCAGGTAATTCCGATTTTTGTAAAACTGTCTTTGTGGGGTCTGCTGAAAAAGTCTTCTTTCACGCTGCTTGCTGGCAACTCCAGGGACCAAGGAAATTGTGGCTGGTGTGGATGAGGAAACAGGTGATATCTTCTTGTCTCTGGAGGCCAGTGACATTAGCCAGACCTCCGCCTTCGTGTGGTCCAAGAACTACAAGCCCATTGGCGATTGCCCTCGTGTGAACGTCACCACAAAAGGACGCACGTAAGCTGGCCATTTTTCCAAACGCACAATTTTTTTTCTACATTTGAGAGCAAGACAAATTACATTGTTTACACACTACTATCTGCTTTTCATACTGTCATTATACCATGTACAGTACAAACACGGGGTAAAACAATTAAAAAAAAAATCCATGATTCGGTTCAGTTTTTGGTTTTGTGTTTCAGGTCTTTGGTTCGGTATGCATTGACTAAAGGTTTAAATACAGCAATCCGAACAAAGTCGACCAAATAGGACCAACACTTACCCCCCTACATCTAAATTTTATCTGCAGTATCTTAAACATGTACAGTGTCTTTTACTAGTCATGGAGCATAAGGACAGAGGTCTGCAATGAATAGTGGAATTCTCTGAAAAATGAATGCCTTCCTAAACAGGTTTTTGCCTCTCGATGCTAACAATGGACACAAACAACTACTTATGTCTAGACAACTTTCCTACACTCGCTTCAGTGACCACATACGCTCAACATATTTGGTACAAGTTGTAGCGTATACCGCATGTACATTATAGCTAAGAGTGCTACGTGTTGCAAGAGTGGCATTGATGTCTTATTGTATGTTTTTAGTTCCAGACTGAGTTTCCTGAATCCCGACAAAGACGATTTGGGCCGTTACTCCGTGCTGGTAACTGACACTGATGGCGTCTCGGCCAGCCAAACCCTCACAGAGGACGGTATGCTATAACACTGCCCTTGTCTGCTGACTGCTACCAATCTTTGCCCTTCACATCAGATGTCTTTCCTCCGCAGCACTCAACTCAATGCTGGAGCTCAGCTATGCCATCAGGAACCCAGGTGAGTATCAGGCACCATCCTCTACAGGTCACATCGCTTGACCCGAGGCACACTAATGTTGTGAGTTTCAGAACTTGGGGCCTGCTTGACTGACTTGGGAAAGACCTGACTTGAATTTGACTTACAAGTACAGAGACTGGCTAATGATTTTGTAAAACCATATGACTTGCCGACTTGAATCCTCTGGCTTGAAATTTAGTGAGGCCTCGGCTTGGCCACCGTAACTTGGAAGCCGTTAGAACTTAAAGATTAAGACTGCGAAACGTTGTCTCCTCCAATGCAGTCGTCCCACTCAAGCACGGGCTGAACTACGAGGTCCTGGAGAAAGGCCACGTGCGCTTCTGGGTGCAAGCCATCAAGCTAACACCTGCCGTGACCTACAGGTTTGTGGTCAATGACAAGGAGGTGACCAGCGGCGAGGTAAGCGGCACGAAATAAATACAAACTCACACCACCCAAAATCTTGAAGTTTGTCTTAGAAGGGCTGCTGGCTGAAAAATGGCCCATTTTACAGCATAAATTCTCAAGATTATTTTTTATTTTTTATATTTATATATGTCCACAATCTGTCATTGTGAAGGGAATCATATATTAGGTTGTGAACATTATGTGCTTATTTCTTGTCTAGAATAGTGTACATTGTTATCCAGCTATGCAATCCTAGTTCATTACGACCCTGTCCTTAGATAGAGATGTTGACGCAGGAAAGTGTGAGCCAGGACCTTGGCCCAGCTGTCGGTGGCGCCCGGCTGGCTCTTTTGTTGTGTCTTGTAATGTGCATTGCTGCTGAATGAATAAAAAGCAGGCGGGGACACTTGAGCGACGAATTAGACGAATCGGCAGCACAGTAGTTCGTTCGCCAAGCTTTTTCCTTTGCCATGGCAGAGAAAAGTCAATCTTGGCTGCTCTGAGTTACTCTTTTTGCTGCTTAGCAGCTAGGCTTGTCCTAGTCTTCTTTTAGAGATTTCTCTGACAGTCATCAAACCAAATTTTGGAAGGAGTTACTCTTTGAAATTGTGGAATTCTCCCAAAATGCCTGACATCCTGTTAAGTTCCAACCATGGGTCCTTAACTTTTGTCACAATGGACACATTGTCCCAGTTTTAGACTGGAAATTACCATTTGCCCTGACTGGGATTCATACCCCAGTTCCCTGTGTCCTAAGGTAATGGTCTTCTGTAGAGGCTAGAGGTGCCAACCAGCAGCCACAGGGTAACAGGCAAGGCATAAATCAAGAAGTACAGAAAGTCCCCTTTTGTTCAACCTAAAATCATCCTTATTCATTTTAATATTAAAACATTTCACTCCTACAATTGTTTCTGGTAGTGATGAGAAACACTGGCCCTTCTATAAATCAGATAAATCTTCAGTAAACTTTCAAATTTGGACCTCGTTCGCCCATAAACACAACTTAATTTTCAACTATTTTTGAGCAAAATTTGGACCACATTTGATAAGTAAAATACACCTCAGTTTTAAAGGATTGTTTTTGGACTAAATTTGGATCACATTTGACAGGCTTGAACACAACTTAGCTTTCAACAACTATTTTTGCTCTAACTTTGGACCCCATTGGACAAGCTAAGCACAACCCTGCTGTCAGCGAGTATTTTTGGACTACATTGAAAGGCCTATAAAATAACTCAGTTTTCAACAACTATTTTTTGGACTAAATCAAATCGAAGAACGGACCAGATTTACCCCCAAATCGGAAGAAGTCTAGTGCTTGCCATCTGACTTCCTGTTCTGTTTTCTTGTCCGTGAAGCTTTTTTGGTCCTGTTATGATTGTCACATCTCAAAAGTTTGATATCAATCTGTGATGCAGATGTCTGGGCCAAAAAATGTTTTCTAACTTTATTGGGGCCTTTGCAGAGGGTTTTGTTTTCTTTTTTTATTTACCAACGGAAGACATTTAATAAGCGACAAATGGCGTGTTTGTCTGCATTTGCGGCAGGGCCAAAAGATAAGCCACGACGTGTCCACCGGCGTCATCCAGATGGTTGTGGACAATTTCACCCGAGAGAGCGAGGGCACCTACACAGTGCAAATCCACGACGGCAAGGCCAAGACGCAGAGTTCCCTGGTGCTGGTCGGAGATGGTAAATCTCGTGAGATGGGATAGTGCACAGTGGTCAAGCTCAAGGGCTGCTTTTATGTGGTCTGTGAAATGCTGATATGACTTCAATATTCAGGCTGAATCACCAAACTTGCAAGTTGTCTTAAACTTTTCAAAGTTTTAGGGAAAAATAAAAACAACAACACTTTTTTTTGTTGTTGTTCACAATCTCTCTTTTGAACAGTATTTACCAACCTCTGATTTCAAAATGAGCAAAAGTGTCTGACGGACTTGAAAATTGACTTGACCTCACAGTCATCCTAGCCCTCTGACAGAAACTATAACTACAATGTGGCCCACAGTAAAAATGAGTTTTACGCCACTGGCCTAGTGCTAACTTGGAGGCTAATGTTAGCATGACACTTTTTCATTGGTTTCTGCCCTGCAGTGTTCCTGGCGGTTCTGAAGGAAGCAGAGTTCCAGAGGAGAGAGTTCGTCAGGAAGCAAGGTAACCTCCCACACTTTGCAATTTTTTTCCAATTGTTTTTTTTTGTTATTTCCAATGTTTGCTATTTCATATTTTGGCAGTTTAGTGCTTATTTATTTAGTTATTTATTTGTAGTTGTTAGTGGTGGTTGACTGTTAGGCTCATTTGTCAGTGTTAATATTATCAATTAATCAGCCAATTCATTTCCGTGCTTTTCACCACTTTTTGTCATTGGTCCTTATGTTTGACACGTTTGTTTTCAGGCGCACATTTCTCAGAGTTACTGGGCTTCACCGTGATGGAGGACTGCACCGTGATGCTGACCTGCAAGGTGTGGCCGGCATAGCTCGCGTCTGTGGTGTTGTCTTGCGTGGCGGCCAACACCTGCATGGGCGTGTCTCTTTCTAGGTGGCCAACGTGACCAAGGAGACCACCTTCCACTGGTACAAAGAAAATGAGGAGATGGTTCCTGAAACTCCCCCCAACGTTATGTCGGGAGCCTGCGCCATTTCCATCCCACTGGTGAGCCACGCTTCAGAGGCTTACTCTTTCGTTGCCAAGCGTTGTCTGAAAAGCCAGCCCCTTGAGTGCCAGTCTATTTTAGCATTTTGACGCATCTTTCAAGGTTGACAGAATATTTTATTGTGTGACAATGTAGACATTGGTGGTACCATATGAAAACATGGTTTGCATTCCTTACCAAGAAAAACAAAGTAAGATTCTACTTTATTCTGTTCTTTTGTAATCACTGTTTGAAAATAGGTCAGTTGCGTGACACCAAGCTATTTTGGCCAAAATTATTTTATTATTTTTATTTTTTGAATAAATTATTTGTAAAATTATGTGTTTTCTGCACAGCACTGAATTTGACACACACACACACACACACACACACACACACACACACACGCACACACACACAAAATAGCATCTGAAACGTCTTCCCTTTGATAAAACATGAACAAAAACAGTGAACATGTGTTTTTGATGGTAAATTAGCAGTTTGTGTCTATATATAACTACATTCTAAGAGTGTTCGAGTGCTGCTATCTATCTATCTATCTATCTATGCTATCTATCCAGTCATTTAAAGAAAAAAAAAATATCGTCACTGGGACACAAACTCTGCATTTTACATGATGAAAATTCTTGTCCATGGCACTGAAAGCGTTAATGACAGGTTAACGCTGTCTGACTGACGGATGGTTTCATGGATTGATTGATTGTTGCAGTTCTCCAGGAAGGATCAGGGCATGTACAAAGCTGTGATTGGAGATAAACGCGGAAAGGACACATCCACCTATGACATCTCGGGACAAGGTACTTCCTGTTCCTGGCATTGTGCTCTTGTTCCTGTGCCTGTTTGGCGTTTCACGTGACCTTTCTTCCTTTGTAGTCTTTGATGACATCATCAATGCCCTCGCCAGGATTGCTGGTGAGTCCACAGTGTACGCCACTTTGCATACACTTGATAGACTAGAGAGAATCTGCATTATAAAACCAGTACTCTATTTAAAGGGGTCCCTCCAATCTGGAATTTTTTATGAATGTTGCAGTTTACATCAAAGACATTTTACATCAAAGACATTTCACATCAAGGGACAAGCATTGAAAGAATACAGTACACTAGGGAGCTGAAATTTCACCCTGACAGTGGCAACATTTCAAAGTTCAACAAAGCATGACCACTGAGTTATCGGAAGTGTGCCATACCTTGGCTAATAAACTGCTAGAATGATTCATTCATCCATTCAGTTGTCCTTGGTTGTTAATCGTCACTCGCCGGCAGAGGTGAGCGTTCCGTTGGTCCGTCGCCACCAGACACACGTCTTGTCTATGATCGACGCACCAACAAAAAATATCTAAATATGCTCACACTTTGGTGACGAGGTGATGACAGAAGTGTTGGTAAAATAAAGCAACGGACTGACGGTTCCAGTTTGGTTGGGTTTGAAAAAAAAAACAAAAAACAATGACTGATGAAGACATAGAGGGACCCAAGGTGCCAACAATCAATGAATGGCGGACCAAAAAAAATGTGTAAAATACCCACCTGTGTATATGGCATCTAGAATATGCGCAAATGCACATTTGCGTTACAGGCGAATCGGCCTCCGAGCTTGTACTCCAGTGTACACCAGAGGGCATTCGTCTGCAGTGCTACATGAACTACTACACAGAGGAGATGAAGACTGTGTGGAAACACAAGTACCGTTCTCTTTTGCTCTCAAATCTTGATTGACTATTTTGTCACCAGGACCTTCTTCGCATGTATTTGTTCAGGAGTTACTCACAATGTCCGTCAAAGCTATTTGTCCACTGGATGCTTTAGCGTTGTGTTAGTGTCTCGACATAGTGACTGGTAAATTAAACTAGAAGTAATTGAGGCTAGGTGCTGGCCTCACTCGCAGGGAGAGCAAGATCGCCTCCTCAGAAAAGATGAGGATCGGCGGCACGGCCGAGATGGCCTGGATGCAGATCTGCGACCCATCCGACAAGGAGAAGGGTTTGTACACCATTGAGATCTCAGATGGCATCAAAACCCACGCCAGGACCTTCGACCTTTCTGGACAAGGTGAGGTCTTTGCTAACCACAATTGAGAGTGCCATTCAGATGATGTCTTTATTCAGGACAGAATGGGGTATCGTAGAGACAAAATCCCCACCCCTCCCCGAGGGTGGCTTTTTAGTTTTCTTGTTGGAAGCTTTGAAACAAAGCGTTGAATTGTGGTTTGTCGTTGGGCAGCTTACACCGACGCCTACGAGGAGTACCTGCGACTTAAGTAAGTTGTTTGTCAATATTGACACTGTGTTCTTACTTCTTGTTCTTCAACAAACTATCTCGTCTTTCAGGGCCGCTGCCTTTGCGGAGAAAAGTGAGTATTTCAGCCTTGATGTTTGCGCCTGTGTCCTTCTGTTCACGTGTCCATTTGTCTCCTCAGACCGCGGCCGAGTGCTGGGCGGTCTGCCCGACGTGGTCACTATCATGGAGGATAAGGTACATTGGAAAAAATTGGGCTTAACAAAAACCAAGAATTACACAGTCAGAGTAGTTCCAATTGGTAACTGGTCAGCCGCAGGTGGTGCCTCAGAATTTCAATCCAAGTTGTCTTGGGACGCAGAGGATCTAAACACTGGTCCCAGTAATCAAAGTTCCAGAAGCCAGCTGGAGAGACTGGTGTAACACTTCACATAGCTGGCTCAGTTACCACTCATGTAATTGATTGGTGACCAGTCCAAGGGTGCACTCTGTATACGTGTGAAGTATACTGTAGACGTAATGCGGACAGGACTCTAATCATAATTTAGTTGTCTCAGACCTATTCTTTTATTCCAAACATGGCCCACTGTTCTACCCATTTCGACAAACATTTGTTTCTTTTCACTTTGGTTTTCCTCAGTCACTGAGTCTGACTTGCACCGTGTGGGGCGAGCCCACCCCTGAGGTCACCTGGTTCAAGAATGAGCAGGAGGTGGCCTCCACCGAGCACACCAGGATCACCTTTGATGGTGGAAAGTTCTCAAGTCTGGTTATCAACCAAGTCACGCCTGAAGACTCCGGCAAGTATAGTATCAACGTGCGCAACAAGTATGGCGGCGAGTTTGTGGAAATCACCGTCAGCGTGTACCGGCACGGAGAGCAGATCCCAGAGTCCAAGCTGGGCCAGACCAAAATGGCCACACCTGCTGTCATACCACCATCCAAGACATCCGCCCCCGCCCCGTCAAAGTCCCAGACCCCGGCCATGGCCATGAAGAGTCCCACACCCGCCCCCACCCCAAAATCCCCGACCCCTGCTCCAAAATCCCCAACCCCAGGCCCCAAATCCCCAACCCCAGCCCTGGCCCCAAAATCCCCGGCCCCCAAATCCCCGGCCCCCAAATCCCCAACCCCGACCCCAAAATCCCCGACCCCAGCCCCCAAATCCCCACCCCCGGCCCCTAACTCTCCCGCTCCAGCACCCAAATCTCCCACCCCATCCCCAAAGTCTCCCACCCCAGCTCCGAAGTCTCCCACTCCGACCCCTAAATCTCCAGGTATTAAGTCTCCAACCCCATTAGCAAAGGTGCCTCCCCCTGCTCCCAAGTCCCCCTCCCCCACCCCAAAGTCCCCGACCCCCGGTGTCAAATCGCCCACTCCGTCCAGATTCATGAAGTCTCCAACCCCACCCAGGAAGTAGTTGGTGGTCCACCCTGACCCTAAAATCCCCTTCCCCGTGTTTGAACCCCCTACCCCAAAATATCCAGGTTTTAAATTTTCAACTCCATTGGTTATCTCTCCAACTCCAGCCCCAAGTCCCCGATGCATAGCCTGACATTAAAGTCCCTAAGCTCCAAGCGTTTATGAATTCTCAAGTCCTTTCTAGCAAAGCCCTGAATATCTCCATCTGGCCACCAAGTTCACGACACGTATCCTGGCATCAAAGGTTCCCTAGCCCTCATGTCAAGTGGCCCATTCTTGAACATGCCCAACCTGGCCCTGATGCCTCCCTCCCAAATCCTAAAATATTCAACTTTGCCCCAAAATTGCCCACCCCGATTTCCAAATCCCTAGGCTTACATTCTCCCTAGAAGAATGTAAGATTCTAGGAGACCGAGGAGAATACCAGACTCAGACCACATCATCAAATTGTGCCCTCCACCCAGATACATAAATTCTTTTATTTTGCCTAAGTGCCAGTTGGTTATCACACTTTTTTTCCGAAGTCCCCCACACCAACCTTGAACTATCTTAAGTTGGCCACTCTGACTCCAATATCACCAGCCTTGAGAAAGTCCTTGACTCTGGCCCCCAAGTTTTGAAGGTCCAGCTTAAAGTCGCCCCCCGTTGGCCCAGGTACAAGAAGTCTCCAACCCCACACAGGAAGTCAGTAGATGTGGTGAGGGTTTTTCGCATGAGCATGAAAGTGGTCACCGCCAAATGTAGAAAAAGGAAACTTTTATGGTGACTCCAAGATTTTTGCAATGTGACTTGATATGTTGAAAAGTTGCACCTTCCGCTATGTTACGCGCTAGTGGAATGCTTCGAAGGAGTGGTCTAGCGTGGAGATTAGCACTTCCCGTTTTGGAAAGGAACACTTCAAAAGTTTTAGTTTTTTTTTTTTAACATCATATCAAGCACTATGGGGAGATCAACTGTAGAAGTACACAAATTGTTTTGTTGTCATTGTTTCAGGGTGTGTACCCACCCATCAAGGTTGAAATTAAACAAGCATGTCAAGCAAGATATGCAGCAACAAGTTAGCATTTTATGTGAAGGCTACGTCGACTGTAATTTTGTGGCCAAAAATGTTCGCATATCATTTCTGGGGCTTAACAGTGCCACCATTTTTCTATGTTTTTTCTTTTTTGGGATGTGTGAAGTGAAATATTCCCTCAATAAACAACGAAGCTGATGTATGGACCTGGTTTTGGTTTTTGTGGTGTTGGCTGTGATGCCCACTGGCTGAACTAATATCTTTGTGGTCTCAGAGAACTATCTTGAGACCACAGGTTAAATTTTTGTAGATAGAATTAACATCTTGTATGGCTATTATACTACTTTATGGGGACAATGTGTTATTTTGATTGCAGTGGATGCCCCTAGGAGTGCTCAGAGGACTAGACCTTGAGAACTCTAGACCTAGAGTAGATTTGATTTGGAAGTACTTTGACGACTTGGTAGAGTAGACCCTGGGCTTGATGTGGTGGACTTGGGACTTGTAGAGCTGGTAGACAAGACTCACAGACATATATCATTGTAAAACCAGCAAGTGGGCTTGGAAAATTGGAAAACCTGTGGTCCCATGTAATATTTGATAGCCATAGATTTGTGATTTGTGCATGCAAAATTTTCCTACATTATGTCATGTATTTCCCACAGTTTTTCTATTCCTGGAATGTGAAAAAAAAAAAATCCCTTCCTGCTTTTCATCCTCAATAAAGCAGGCTTTTGACGTGTGGACCTGACCGTGGTTTTTGTTGTGCAGTGTCGTCTGTAAGGCTTGTTGGCCAGCTGAACAAACCTGCTCTTTGTAGAGCCGTGGGTGAGGCTTGTGACTACCTGTGTGTGTGTATATGTGTGTATTTGGGTAGCAGGTACAACAGGTTATGATCCACAGCCTCAGTCACAGGACACCATGCAGGACTTAACATCTGCGCTACGCCAATCCTCCCAGCGCAGCCAAATCCACTCTGTCCCAAACAGGAAAAAAGCTCCGGCAAGCAGGAGTGTTGGATCCAGGGAATGACTCACCCAGCGTTGTTTACTTGCACTGGACCGACCGGTTCTGGTGTCTTTGCGCAATGTATTAGCTTGACATGGTAATGTTTAGCTTGACATTGGAGGGGAAAAAAAATCACAAGAGCTGAAGAGAGAAGACAGAAAATGAAGAAGACAGCAACAGGACCCCGTCATCACAGAACCTATTTGAGAGGATGACATCCATGCCAGCTTCATCTTCATCAAACTTTATCTTTCACATCTAATGACTAACTTGGAGACTCCGCATCAAACTGGAAGTATGGATGTTTAGACTTGCATCTGGGTGGAGTCAACTTGTAAACTTGCTAGTGTGTACTTGTGGCTTTGGATGACCTAACTTTGTGGACTGAACTTTGAAAAGTATTTGAATTCAAGACTAAAGACTTGGTGGAGTGGGCTTGTAAGACCTATAGACTTTCTCTTAAAAAATGGGACACAGAATACAAGAAAAGAAATCAAAATGTATCTTTCTGCTCTTCTTATGGGAAAAATAATGTTTCTTTAAAAAATTATCATACAAAAACATAGAAAGGACATGTGCCCCTGCACGAGCATGCTTACATATCGGGAGGATGGATGCAACTTTGGTAGAGTGGACCTGCATACTTTATTGAAGGCTTAGACTTGTAAGGAGTAGACTTGTAAGCATCATATCTTAAACTTGTAGACCACAGCAAAGCCCTTTGTTGGTTGAATTTGCAAACAAGGTGGACATGATAGTCTTGCAGTGCGCACGATTGACTAAAGCATTTGAAAGATTGTACATCTAGTAGAGTGGGCTTGTGAGTTTTGCAAGAAACACTTGTAGGCCAGCACGCTTCACACTTGGAAGAGTGAAGTTGCCGTCTTGGAGAAGCAGACTTATGGACAAGGAGTAGTAGACCAGATAAAGTGGACGTTGCAGACTCTATGAAATTGATATAGTGCACAAGTAGACTTGATTGAATTGGTTGACCTTTAGACTTTTAAGATTGTAAACATGGTAGAGTAGCCTTGCAAACTCAGAGGAGAGGACCTGTACAATTTTAGCCCTTCTAGAGTGGACTTACCTTTTGGTCTAGTTAAATTACAGTCTTACAATCTAATTGTTGTGGTAGATTTCAAAAATTGTAGACCTGGTAGACTGGAGTCAAAAACTTTTGGACTTGTAAGACTGTAAACTCTATAGAGTGGACTTGTGCGCTAAGATGGTAGACGTGGACAATTTTAGCCTTTCTAGATTGGGTTTATAGATGTGACGTCGTCAACTTACCCTCTTGATGTGGAAGACTTGGATGATTGTAAACCTGGTAGAGTAGACTTGCAAACTTCAATAATTGTAGCCAGGGTAGAGTGAATTGTAAACATTGTGGGCCTGTACTACAACTCGGTGTAGTTGTCTTGACAGATTGTAGACTTGGTAGAGTGGACTTGAAGACTTGATGGGGGTGGTAGAGAATTAAGGACTGTTCACAGTCGGCTTGTTGCCTTTGCGAACATGTGTATTTGGAAGATCGCAGTCATAGTGGGCTTGCACATGTTGAAAAATGTAGAGTGCACTTGTTGACTTGGGAAATCGTAGCTCTTGGATGTTCAGATTTGGACTTGCAAACATAGAGTAGACTCGAAGAGTGAGAAGATTGCAGATTGGTGATGGCGTCGAAGGAGTCTGCGTTGTCGAGTTTGTCCTCCCTGAAGGACACAGATCCTCCTCCTTACATCCAACCTCACTACAAGGAGTCCTACCGTCTGGCCATCTATGCCTTGCTCTGTGGAGGCAAGGATGCCTACAACGACTTTCTCCAGGCTGAGCAGATCAACCACTTCCTGTCGGAGAAGGAAATCCGCTTCATCCTGGAGAATGCAGAGGCCCCCACGCAAGACGACGAGGATGACCTGGATGGGCGGCACCTCGGGGGTCAGCTGGGCCTGTCTACCTACTTCCCGCTGGAGTCGGACGAGATGGTGCCCGACCTGGAACTGGGCTGGCCCGAGATGGCTCTGGAGGACCAGGACACCAGCATCAGTTTACTCTTTCATCCGCCCAGGCCCAACACACCTACCATCAAGGAGGTGGTCCGCAAGCAAATCCTTGACGCCAAGCAGGTGATCACGTTTCCACGTTTTATACCCTTTATATACCGTTTGTAATTAATGTGGAATAAATATTTTGTCAAACATATCTTCAACGTTTTAGAACAAAGGTGCTCAAGCTAAGGCACGGGGGCCATTTGTGGCCCGACATCCAAATTTTTGCAGTCCGCAGCGCTTGCTAAAACACATTTTGACATGGCCCGCAATGCAATTTTAAAAGTAATAGAACATATTTGATAACAGACACTATTCAGAAGTCTTGTAAGGAAAATCCAAATGTACCTTATTACCTTTAATAGACAACCTTGACGTAGCAGTTTTTTAAAACTACTAAAGTGATTACATTAGGTTGTTTTAGGTATTCACTGAAGTACTGCAGTGAAATACTGAACTAATCAAATATTTTAGGTTTAGTAATTGACTGCTATAGGTACTGAAATGAAGGTAATCAATTACTTTAGGTACTAAATTACTAATTGATTTTTCATTTGCACCTTAGCACTAAATACATAAGTTTTTTTAGTACTTGATTGCCTAAAGTAATCAGTTACTTTTGTACGTAATTACCTGAAGTAAGTACCTAACATCCTCAATGTTCCTTTGGCCAGACACATGAAAAGAAATTAAAAATAAAAGAATAAATAAGTACTTGGGATTTAGTGTCTGAACCATTAAAATAAATCTTTGGGATTTAATTAGTTTATGGTTAATATGGTTTATGGGTTTATGAGTTTGTTTAATATATTTATTTACTTTAGTATTGCATGCATCATATGTGTTTTCTTATTTTTATTATTATTATTAATGCTTAAAGTAAAAGCTTTCACATGCTGGCCCCATGTTTGCAGATGGTAGCAATTGTGATGGACATCTTCACAGACGTAGACATTTTCAAAGAGGTCCTGGGGGCCACGCTGCGGGGGGTGGTGGTCTACATCCTGCTGGATGAGGGACACTTTGACGGCTTCCACGCAATGTCTCGCAGGGCCGGCGTCAACATCCAAGACCTCAAGGTGGCAACAAGCGTCCCATCCTAATAGCCGGTTCCATCCAACTTTTTTGTCAGGTTAGGGCTTAATGGGGGTGAAGTGATGGGAGGTGAGGACCATATGGTTCCAAGATGCTGGGAAGCCGGAGGCAGGGCTTGTTCAAAAGATAACAATAGGGCAAGCATTATATAAACAGAGTCAATAACATAATCAAGGTAACAAATCAAAATCCGGAATCGTACTCCACAAACAACAAAAAAACAAAAACAACCCTCAAAAAGGACTCGGACAAAAGGGCAAAAATATGTGCCAGAGACAAAAAAAAAACCAAGCACACACATTGATATAGACACTTTGACAATCACCCGACAAGAAGTAAACGGAAACAGGAAACTAAATACAACAAAAGAAACACACTGAAATAGGGGAACAAATACAAATTCTAATTCTTTTTTTTTGTATGTGTATGTGTGGATTTTCATTTGTGACCATCACTTTAATGCAGGTTTACCTCACTATTGTAAAACCCAAGAAAAATAGAATTCTATTGCTATTCTTTTCCTCCTTCTAAGGCGGACCGGTCACAAAAATTACACATTCTATATGTTTATTTTTGGGGAAAAAAGAAACAAATTAAAACAGGAAAAAAAAAAAAATCCAAGTTTTTTTGTAGATTTTGATTCACAATCATACCTATTTTATTATATAATTAATTTGACTGATTGATTGATAGCAATTGTACAAATTTTCAGGACTATGTTACCTAACAGCACCAGAAACTGCCAAAATGAGCCTGAACTCTTTCAGTGCCTTGGACGAGAATTCTCGTCTTTTAAAATAGTAATACAAATAATAAATTATAAAATTCTCGTCACTATCTGCACTGCACTATCAATGCACTATCAACAGCAGCAAGAAGCGGCGCCGAATGAGGCATAAATCTATAACTGTTAAAAGATCAACTAAATCAGTTCCAAAACACCCGGGGGTTTAACAACCAATGTTGCCTTTTCCAATAACGCTTGGCACTGAAAGAGTTAAGTGCCAGCACTCAGGGATGACGCATTGTGAATTCCGTGCGTTCCTCCAATTGCACGTAATGTGCCGGCGTGAGTCACGTGAACGCATCTCTTTCATACCACAACGTGACCCATCTGGCTTCACCGTAAAAAAGGACGAACACTTGCCCTGAGTTGCGGCGCGTCCAGATTTTCCAGTCAAGCAGCCTCCACTCTGACAGAACAAACACTGCTCAATAAAACATCCGGCAGCGCGTTTTACTCTTAAAAACAATCACTAGACCTCCGCCAAGAACCAACAAACTTTCCCTCCTCTCCATGTTACATTTGACATAAAGAAAAGCAGCAAAATTCATCATTGATGAGTCGTAGCAGAAGATCCTCATAGATCGGAAAAACGCAAATGAAGATGTTCATATTACTTTGACGCGTTTTTACAAAAGTGGGGTACAGTACTTAAGAAAAATGTATCTCGCGGAGAAGCATTTGGTGTTATCAAGGAAAATACGAATTTTGGTATTACTGCAATAAACAGTTTCATAGAGGTCTGGACTCTCATTTTCCAGCTACTTCCATGTTTTAGATATCATATTTAACTGTTTCAGTGCCAATCGTTATCTGAAAAGTCAACCCCTAGAGCACAGGTGTCAAACTCAAGGCCCAGGGACCAGATCCGGCCCACCACATCATTGTATGTGGCCCGCCAAATGTTGATTTGGCTTCTAGTTTCTGGCTCAAATACCAAACTTGCAAGTTGGCTCCTTCCTTCCTTCCTTCCTTCCTTCCTTCCTTCCTTCCTTCCTTCCTTCCTTCCTTCCTTCCCTCCTTCCCACCTTCCCACCTTCCCACCTTCCCTTCCCTTCCCTTCCCTTCCCTTCCCTTCCCTTCCCTTCCCTTCCCTTCCCTTCCCTTCCCTTCCCTTCCCTTCCCTTCCCTTCCCTTCCCTTCCCCTTCCCTTCCCTTCCCTTCCCTTCCCTTCCCTTCCCTGCTTCCCTCCCTTCTTCAATTGTTCTTCCATTCCTCCCTTCTCTTCTTTCACCTTCTTTTCTCCCCCTTCCTTTATTCCTTCACATTCCTTCCTCCTTTATTTTTTTTCTTAATTGTTTCCTCATCTCTCCCTTTCCTTTTCACCTTTCCATCCTTTTCTCCTTCCTTCACATTTCTTCATTCCTTTTTTCTCCTTCCTTCACATTCCTTCCTTCCTTTTTCTCCCCTTTTCTCTCCAACATTCCTTCACTGCTTACTTCTCTTCCTTCTTTATTCCTTCCTCCCTTCTAAACTTTTAAAAATGTGGGAGAAAAAAAAACATTTTTGTTTTCTTCCCAATCTCTCTATTGAACTTTTTTTTACCGACGTCTGATTTCAAATTTAGATAAGTGTGAGTAACACCCCCCCAAAAAATAAATAAATAAATAAAATAAAATAAACCCTCACCCTTTATTTGGCTTCTGACAGAAACTAGAACTACAATGTGGCCCACCATATAAATGAGTTTGACACCACTGCCCGAGAGTGCCAGTTGATTTTGAGTATTTTGACGCATCTTTCAAAGCCAACAGAATATTGAATTGTGTGACTATGTAGACATTGATGGTACCATGTGAAAGATTTAATTCCATTCTTTACCTAGAAAAAAAAAAAGCAAACAAGGCATATTCTATCTCATGCCGTTCTTCAGTAATCACTGCTTGAAAATAGATCATTTGTGTGTCATCAAACTATTTTGGACAAAAGTAGAAAACGTTTTCTGGACAACAGTAACTTTGACATAATTTTTTTTGTAGCGTCTGAAACATCTCAATAGTCCTTCCCTTTGAAAAAACGTGTAGAAAAACAGTGAAAAGGGTTTTTGATGGCATAATAACAGTTTGCGTATGTATATAACTGCATTAAAACAGTGCTCGATTGGCATTACGTTAAGGGGCACGCTGGCCATGTGTGTCATCTATTCATTCATTAAAAAAAAAAAAAAAAAGAAACAGCTGATAAGAATTCTTGTTACGGACACACAACCTAAGTATTTTACATAAGGAAAATCCTCATCCATGGCACTGAAAGAGTTAAGAGAATTATGTGTAAAATTAGAATACATCAATCCCTCAAATGTCATTTTGGTAGACATAAGCCCGATTTTATGAAAATGCTTTTGTCACCATCAGAACATTCGTGTGCGGACGGTGCGAGGTCAGCAGTACCACTGTCAGTCCGGCCTCAAGTTTCACGGTGGCTTGGAGCAACGTTTCATCCTGGTGGACTGCCGCAGTGTTTTGTACGGAACCTACAGGTGACAACTCATCAAATACCAGCATGAAAATCGAAAACACAAAGGCAGCTAGGCAAAAATTACACCATGAGGCCATTGGTTAAAGTAATATTTCATCAGGAAAGGGATCAAATGCTAACATGCCAGGAGGTTTCAGGCTAGCAAACGGCAAGATAGAAACCTCAGCAGAGGAAATGCTAAGGCAGATTGATAAAGATCGTACGTTTTGCCTTTGGCGCTGCCAATGTGGAGTCAACAGTTGTGACTGGCGAAGTCATTTGAATGTACAGTGATGCCTCACTTCTTCACCTAGAGCTATAACGTGGAGGCACGCGCTGCGAACGGAGAGCCGTGGTTGGCCTCGTATTAGCGGTGCCCGGAAGCCAAATTAGACTGAAGCCTGTAGCTGACCTAACAAGAGAACAAGCAGACTTTACACTTGAAATTCCAGTGTATTAGAAAGAAATCTAGGTAAGAGATTTACAACGCTCTGCTGCAGTCCTGCTGTTTGAGTTTCATGAAGGAGACTGCACAGCCATCTGTCGAATGGCTCAGCTCATGGCCAGTCCTCCAATGTAGACGCGTGATTGGCTCCTTGCTCGGCCCTCAACCAATGAAGGCAGGAGTTATAATTTTCTCCTGTCCAAGAGTTGTATCTACTCTGCTTGTTATCATGGTTGACCAGCACCAAGCTCTAGGTCGCCATCTAAGGGGCATTACCCCAAGGGCAAAACCAGCCCTCCGTATTGCCCGACTACAGCCAAGAGATGGAAACAGGAGTGGATAACAGTACACTTACTGTATAAGGTTTAATAATTTAAGACAGTGGTTCTCAAAGTCAGATCCGCAAATTCAACCAGTCTAACTCATGTAATGCCAGGGACATATTTTCATGTTTTTTTAAGAGTTCTGACATTCAATCCCAGATACTTAAGTATCGATTTAAAAATACTTAAGCATCTGGGATTTAATGTCCGGACTCGGACATTAAAAAGTGAAAAAAATATGTCCCTGGCATGGAATGCCTTCATATATTTATAAAACTATAAGAATTTAGAAATCGGTCAAAATGCATTTTGTGTCTAAGATTGCGCGCTAACGAGGCGATAAAGCCAGCAAAGCTAAAGCAGCATTTTATAATGCTGTTTTTGACAAAATAATTGGAAATGGACCCGGTTTGTTATAAGGAGATATGCATTTTCTAAACTTCAGTATAGCTGAAAAGTAACAAATATACTCGTTGTCAAATTGAATCTCTTGGTGAATTAAAAGGCCACTTTTTAAATTTGTAAATTTAATAATGCTAATTAAATTTAGATTTTTTTTTGCGCAAATATTTGCAATGCGGGTCCTTGGAAAAATGTCCTTTATAAAAGGCGTCCCTAACTCCAAAAAGTTTGAGAACCCCTAATTTAAGATTTCAGTAGATATGTGTTCTGCAGTAATATTTGTCTTAAATATGTAACATATTAATACTTTTCACATTTAAAAAAATTCAGGTACCCACATACGCATGCATGAAAATCCACGGGGGGATGCTGTGTCGTAGTTTTTCACTTTTCGCAAGGGGTTTTCGGTCCCGTTAAACGTGAAAAATTAAGGATTGCTGCACTTGCAAATACACTCGAACATCGTTCTAATGTACTTGTAGGCCTATTGCTGAAAACATTGAATTTCTTTCCCACAATGCCGTAGGGTCTTGACTTGTGCAAGTAAAATAAACACTTTTTTAGCATTTGGCCTACCAATGTTTGACAAATAAGTAAATATTGTTTATTAGTCATTTTTTAATGGTTTTATTATTCCAGACGTTTGGCATTTTTCTCTGTAAAGCCACAGGGTATGCATATGCTCAACTTAGGTGCATTATGAGAGAGCTTATGAAGTTTTTAGCATTTAGTCTACAAGTACATTTGAACAAGTTTTCCAGTCAAAAATAGTTACTCAACACTGGAAGCTCCATGCACCCCAAACAGGCAGTAAAAATGTCTTCTTTTGGGTCACAACATATCAGGTACTCTTTTGAAAGAGAGTAGTTCAATTACTACCATGCTAACAATTAGTAGGCTAAAGTATAGCAAGACAATGGCACCTTAGGACATCAAGGACAGAAAGGAAATGTAAAGGGTCAATTTGGGAATAGGTGGCACTCACTGCAGCTCAAGAAGGTAAGCAAGCTATTCCTTTCTTGCAGCTACACATGGTCCTTTGAGAAGATCAACGTGAGTATGGTGCTGGTGGTCACTGGTCAATTGGTGAGCTCCTACGACGAAGAGTTCCGCCGTCTCTATGCTCGCTCCACAATCCCTGAAGCGCTACTCAAGGAGTGGTCGCACATGGAGTACCTGAGAGACGCGTCGTTCCTACGCAGCCCAAACTCCAGCCAACTCTCGTTGCATCAACTTCACGTGAGAGCCCGAGGGCCTCGCGGCTTGAGGGGTTCGGCTCAGGACGATCTCTTGGACGCGGCCGGCATCATGACCAGGGGGCTCAGCATGCAGGAGCGTTTGCATCTATCCCACTTTCCAGACCACATGACGAGGGGCCACAGTTTTGGCTGCGACTTGCAGAAGTTAAACCCCATGACCCGGCTGAGGATGGGGACCAAAGACCTAGGAGTGTCCCTACTTCATGCTTCTAGCCTGTTGGTCCCCAACAGAATATCTCAGCAGCATGTTCAACACCAGAGTCGCTATGGTCCGGACCAGAATGTGATCCCTTTCAACTCTGAGACCTCCCTTCACAGGTGGAAGATGGACACGTACCTGAATAGCCAAGTGAACCTTGAGGGATCGTGTGATGCCTTGTCCCCTGTGACGTCACCATACAGCAGTCGCACAGGGCTGAACGACCACCAGTCGTTGGGGAACACCAACAGATCCAGGGACATCAAGTCCCGCTTGGACGAGATCCGGCAGAAAAGACTCAGTTTGCAGGAGTACAACAATCTCAGGCAGAGCCAAGAGTCTCTGCGGTCCGTATACCAAAGTCTTGATCGACCCAAGTTCAAGTCTCTGTCGAGAGGCCATGATGTGAGGCAGAACGTCGCGGAGGAGGCCAGTGGTCCGCAAGACGCCACTCATAAAGATTTTGTTTCAAACCAGACTGATGACAGCAACCACCCCACCTCTTATTTTGACATCCAAATGAGTCCAGACCAAAAGGCGGCCCCAGGATATGAATGGTATGAGCCACTTGCCAGGACCGTTTCAGCAGCCCAATTGGAGGACAAGCTCAAGTACCCCAGTGGTCTCCAGCGCCCTAGAACAATGGAGTCCCTCATTGAAATACCCGAGGAGAAAGAAGGTTGCGGTCATACTCCTGAGAACAGCAGGAATGAAGACAAGACTTCCAAAATGCACTCAAGTGACAAAAATTCTGGATCTCGAGAGGCAAAGTCTGCATCTCAGGAAGCAAAAATGTTGCCCTCTCACGAGAGGGAAACTCCATCAAAGCTCTTAACTGCCTCAGAGGGGGAAACTCACCATCAGGAGAACTTGACACTTCACTGCAAGAACTCCGCCAAGGTGAAAAACTCAGAGGAAAAGAAAGCTTCCAAGAAGGAGCAGAGATCTCTCCAAAGAACGGCCTCATTGAGATCTCAGAACTCTTCCGTCTCAACTTTGCGGGCGTCTCCCATAGGAAAAACCTCTGCCGCTGAGTACCGTACCAGCCAGAACTCCATAGGCAGGTCCGCGGTAGATAACGAAAAGCCAAAGTCTTCTTTCACCTTCCACCGATTTTCATCTCAGCGCTCCAGCAAACGAAAGCCGAACCAGGCGGCAGTGGCGGAAGCGGAGCAAAGCACACACAAAACCCTGGAAGAACAGGAAAGGGCAGCCTACGAGAGCCGCCGGGAAAAGGCCTACAGTCGCTATGAGTACCTGCTGCATTCTAGCGTCCCTCTGCACAAAGCCAAGCGAGGGGACCGAGGTCAGCCCTCGGACAACCCGGCTTATCAAACGCAGAGTGGTGTGGACAATAGACTGGGACGATTCATGCAGCGGGTTGGCAATCTCATTGGAAAGAACAAGTAGAAGGTCAGGAGGACAACATTGTTCTCTCATGTACAGTACGACCTCTTTTTGTCAAGTCCTCACCCATTAAGTGTGAAAATTAAACAACTGGGTCCAATTGTTTTTTGGTATATGTGTGTCTAAATGCACAGTCATTTTTGCCGGAAACAGAAAATAATGAGAAAACGTTCCGCAGGAATCATTGTATTTGTTAGGTTCGCTTAGCGAGTGGCAACCTACAAGTATTGTATGTCCTGTGCTCAAAAGACCAAGAATTCTTGCGGACAGAGCACACGCACAACACCATTGCTTGTTTCCAAAGACCAGAATACAAGCATTTTCAGGATTTAGACTCTTTACAGAGCTAGGCAAAACCGTTGTTATGTCAGACTGTTGTTGACAGAATGCTCGCAGAATTTGTGAAGCCTTGTTAAAACACATGGCCTAAAAAGAATGTCTGTACTAACCCGAATCGACAGACGTAAACGCACTGTCTGAGCTTAGTGTTTGTTTTTTTGTTTGTTTTTGTGGTGGTTTTACATTATAAATCGCATGCGGAAAATGCAGAAGTGCTCCCCGAAGGTGGGCATTCATCAATGAACCTTTTTTTCCCAGCGCTTCAGATTTACACTGCCTTTCGAAATCCGATATTGGAAATACAGTGGAGACCCAGTTTACAACGTCCCTGGCTTTAGTTTTTTTCACCTTACAATGTCGACCGCGGCATTTTTTGTCCCCTGTTTACGCCATTTTTTTCACGTTACGACAAAAACTCAAACATGGCGGTCAGTGTGCGTACATGACTGCAAGTCGCTCCGCGCTCATACGACTATACAGGCGTCAATAGTTATGTCACTAGAATGCTGGTCTGCTATTGGTCGGCATCACAGAAGCACTAAGATGCTGGTCTGCAATTGGTCGGTGTCACGGTTTCCAAAATGGCGGCTTTGTTCGCCTGTGAGTGCTTACAAAAACATATCTGTAGTGCAATTTAGTGTTTAATTCAAACTTGAATTGGTTAGCCATGAGTCCCAGGATTGGTAGTGATGTTAACGAGAGAAGTAAGAAGACAATTTATTTGGAAACAAAGCTGGAGATAATCAAGAAATACGAAGAAGGCTAAGCTAGCCTAGGCTAGGCTAGCCTCACTATGGAATATGGCCGTAACAAGCTCTCATGTCAAAGGTAAATAAATCCTTTCTATGTATTTTATTTATCATGTTATTGAATTGTATACATGTATATTATATGTTGGTAGCACTCACTATACTATTTTGATATCAATTTTTAATATGTATAGCCAATTTTTATGTTTTTACCTTGGGTTGAATTTTGCTATTTAACATAGGTTTGGATTGCCCGCCATACGGCAAATTCGCGTCACGATCCCAACAGTGGAACGGATTAATCTCATAAACCGGGGGCCCACTGTATATAATATTGACTGTGGACTTGCTCGTTTTCTACCAAGATAACTTGGCCATTTTTTAAGCCGTTAAAACAAGAGCATGTTTTCTACATCGGAGCATCACTTTCAGCTTTATTTGTTACCTGTGAGATAGTAGCAGTAGTACATCTTGTATGCTTTGATTTGAGGGTGTAAAACTGGGGCAAAATTCTAGATAAAGTATTCCAGGCACTTGTTCCTCTCGTCATCCAGTTCCTGGGTCTCAATCTCAAACTTCTTCATGGCGATGAAGTAGTGGACAAAGGGCTCGCCCAGGGCGCCACGAATAACCTGGTCCTCGCCCAGGGACTCCAGGGCGTCGTCCAGCTTGACGGGAATGGCAAATTCCTTCTGCTGACTGGGCGTTTTGCGCACACCGCCCTCCACACTCAGGTTGCGGCGGATGCCGTCCAGGCCGGCGGCGGCGGTAGCGGCCAGGACCACGTAGGGGTTAGCCATGGCCGAGCCCAGCTTGTTGTCGATGTGGGTCTCGCGTCCTCCGTGGGACTTGACATTGAAGGAGCTGCTATTGTCGTTGCAGCCGTGGGTGGCGTACAGCGTCCGCTTGGGATCCTTGGCCGCCTTGGCCATGTGACTGCGGCAGCCAAGACCCGGCGACATCAGGCAGCTCAGGGCAGCCGAGTGCGCCAGGAGCCCGGCCAGCCACTTGTGGCCCATGTCGGACAGCTCGCCCGACGCCTTCTCTCCGCTTTGGAAGAGGTTCCGCCGCCCGTTGGCATCCCAGAGGCTGTGCGAGAGCACGCCGGCATTGTACAGCCCGTCGTCCGTAAAGAAGCTTGCGATGTAGCTGTGTTTACGGGCCAACTCCTTTCATTTGCCGTACAAACACCCATCCCAAAAAAATAAAACAAAGGGATTAAAATAAGCAATTAAAAACAAAATTCCATATTGAAACCATGCGTGTATAGACTGTCAGATACTACTGACTGCTAAAAAAAACTGAACGCTAAGCAAATTTTTTGAGTTTCTTTTTTTTTGTGTGTGTGAGTTGATTTGACTTGAGTAGCTAGCATTCCCCCCAAAATGTAAGATGTTCCTAAGTCAAGGTAGCAATTTACTTTCTTATGTCCAATTTTGGTGCACATTGAATCCCAGAATATTCATAATGTGCATTTTCAAATTTCATATTTATTGAGCTAACTCATTTTTTGTTTTTAATGTGGAGCTGACAATGTCAAGTGGACATTTTTGACTGACAAACCCATTCCAACGTACTTGCACAAACGTTCAAGCATACTTGCAGGCTAAATACTAAAAACAAAGTTTATGCTGAAATACCAACAGGGTATTAACTTGAGCAAGGGCCTACCCTGTAACATTATGCCAAAAAATGCCAAATGAGTGATCGGACCATAAAAGTGACTAATAAACAAATCTCATTTTTCAACATGCTAGTATAATGTAGCCCAAAAGCTAAAACTAAAAGATTGCAAAAAACCCATAGCATACATAACATTTTCTGATAGCCTACAAGTATTATCAAACATATTTGCGAGTATGTTGGATCAGGTTTGCTAGTCAAAAATGTTCACTCCACACAGGCAGAATTTACTTAGGCCAAAGCCATGTCTAAAATTTGCCGTCCTTGGGGTGCAACAAATAGGAAGCAGAAAAGTCAGAGAAATGTGCTTTGGTGCTATCTTGTGGCATTAAGAGGCAGTTACACGTCCCTTTGCTTAGGCATTAATTTCTCATTTGTATCTTGTTGCTCAATACTATGAATGCCTTTGCATTCTGCTTGCACCCTGAATCGGTAAACAAGCCTGACTTGAAAGAACTGAAAAAAGTTGGAACCTTGATGCCGGTGCGGAAGGTGAAGGCGCTGTCTGCGGCGGCGATGCCAAATTCAGGCCTCAGATTGATCTCCATCTGGCCCGGCCCGCTGGCCGAGGCGATGCTGTCCACGTCGGCGCCCATGCAGTACATGCCATCCACCAGCTGCTGGAAGAAAGGCAGGTCATGATTACCCAGCAGTGTGGTGGCTGGAAACAGCAGCGTCTTGGGCCCGATGCGGTCCGGCGCCCCCAGGACGCAACACTCATAGGTGAAGGAGGAATGCAGCGAGAAGCCCAGGTTCTGGAGCTGGCCCAGGAGCTGCTTGGCCAAGAGGCGAGGTGAAGTCCGCAAGGGGCTGCCCGTCACCGTGCATGGGTCGCAGATGACCCTCGCTGTTTGCTCGGCCCACGGGAGGACCCGAAAGGTGGACAGGTCCGGGATCAGGAGAATGTCGCTGCTGAAGTTGGCGGCATTGGCGTGGTCCACCTCGTTGCTTTTCGGACTCAGCGTCAGCTCCAGGTAGCTCCTCGGCATCGGGACGCCATACACCGCCTTTTCCTGGAATGACCAATCATCAAAACAAAAAAGCTATTCGGGTGGTGGGTCAATGCCCTTATGGACGACTGGGATATCGATAGTGTAGTGAGACACAGAGTGCTGTGGTACATCTTTTGTAGCCCTTATTCTCAGAAAACCACTGGGCAGATCACTGGACGACTATAGTCGTTTTTGTCCCATCTTTACGCCATTTTTTTCGCGTTACGACAAAAACTCCTCCTCAAACATGGGGGTCAGTATGCATGCGTGACTATGCGAGTCGCTCAGCGCCCATACGACTATACACGCGTCAAAGCTTATGTCACTTGAATGCTGGTCTGCTATTGGTCGGCGTCACGACTTCCTTAGATGCTGGTCTGCTTTTGGTCGGCATCATGGTTTCAGAAATGGCGGAACGTTAAAGCTTTGTTAGCCTGTGAGTGCTTACAAAAACATATTTATAGTGTATTTTAGTATTTAATTCAAACTTAAATTGGTTAGCCATGGGTCCCAAGATTGCCAATGATGTTAAAGAGCGAAGTAAGAACATGATTTATATGGAAACAAGCCAGAGATAATTAAGAATTACAAAGAAGGCTAAGCGAGGCTTGGCTCCCCTCACTATGGAATATGGCCGTAACAAGCTCTCACATCACTCAAAGGTAAATAAATCCTTTCTATAATGTTTTATTTATGATGTTAATTTTATATATGTATATTATACAGTATATATATATATATATATATATATATATATATATATATATATACATACATGCATATATGTGTATATACATATATATAGCACTCACTATACTATTTTGATACTAGTTTTTAATATGTATTTACAAATTTTATGTTTTTACCTGGTGTTTTACACGGATTTGCTATTTAACATAGGCTTGGATTGCCCGCTATATGGCGAATTCACGTTACAATCCCAAGCGCTGAACGGATTAATCTCGTAAACCAGGTGCCCACTGTACCAGGAACATTTGATTGATTGATCGATGGGTAGATAAAATGTGGACGAAGGTATGGAAGTGATTACCTGAAAGAAGCGGACCGGCACCGTCTTGGATCTAGATACCCCATGCAGGTCGGTGGCTTCAAATCGTACAAAGTTGATGTTCTCCCTGGCCATCTGCTGCTTGATGCTCTCCATGCCGGCGATGAACCGTTGATTCCCTGACACGTCTAGGCTCTCGTTTCCGTTATCTGCAGACAAGAATTCCACACATCTTTGTGTGTACCGAGAGTAGCAGAGGTGGCGAATTTGCGAAATTCCCACCTCAGTCCCACCGGTCAATGAGGAATACAATGACAGATGAAAACTCTTTCCTTCAGTGCTTAGATTGTTTTTTTTTTTAGACTTTTCATCATTACTCGGCAAAATGGGCGTCCGTCAATGACTGCCCATCAGAGGTGACAGACAAAACGGGCGGCCGTCAATAACTGCGCATCAGAGGTGACAGACTGCCTAACATGTTAGAATGTGACCCTGGTGTCAAAATACTATTTGTGATGCCTTTTTATCAAAGAAGTTGTGTATGTCATGGAGATTGTTTTTGAGAGATGTCCAATTTGAGATTTCAACAAAAGCCTCAATTTTCATCTCCCAGCAGCCAGAAGGTTCAAATTCAATACAAGAAGGGATTAGAAGATGATGTGCACTGTTGAAAGACAAATGTGACAAAACTTTTAAACATGTTTTTCTCCAAACTAGGGATTTCAATTGCTGTGACTGTCTATTTTTGGGCTACAACAATCATTTTACATCACCATATCTCTGATATATCCTCACAATGTAAATGTGTGACCACTAACCTGTATGGGGAGCGTTGGTCTCTCCGCGGGAGCCTCCGCTGTTGCATGTGTGGCTCAGGAATTCGCTCTGTCTATTTGTGTTGGTGTCGGGCCTGAACGTGGTGGATGACTCCACGGTGGGAGGCACCTGAATAGGAGAGTTCTCTCTGGATCCGGACCCCTTTCTGGAAGCTTCAAACTGAGGTTTGAAGGTACTGAGTGCTCTTTGTAGGCTGATGTCATTCCGCCGCCGGCCGGGCCTATCGCCGCTGCTGCTGTCGCCACCGTGCAGGTAGGAATAAGGACTTCCTCCAGGTTGGAGGGTTGGGCCGTCCCTTAGGAAGCGCTTCAGTTTCTCCTTGGTCTCCCTGTGCGGAGCCCTACTGAGAGGCCTCCCGATCAAGTCCTCCCGTTGTGTCTCCATACAGTGCCGGTCGAATATTTCAGACGACGGTCCCCCGGAGTTGGGAGACTCTGGAGGTCTGTGCGAATCTCGCCCGACCCAGTCTGCAGGGGGCGTGTAATTTCCCGTCACCCTCACCCCTTTCCAGCTCGCCACGCTCACCCCCATACCATCCATTTGGCCTTGGCTCCTACTTTCACCTATTCGGCTTTCGAAGTGGCGGACTGAATCCAAATCTTCGCAGTCATTCATATGCAGCCTTTACATTCAATTGTGAAGTCACATCCTCACAGGCACATTAATTTTTATACACAATTACAACAATGGTGACGGAAGCTTCCTTTTTGGCCTCCTCCGCCCCACACCATCCTCGCCTGCCGGGCGCCCGGCACAGAAGCTGCGAGACCCATCGTTTGCCGCTGGCGACCTTTCGGAGGCCTTTTGTCTCCCGCCAGTGTAAAATGCTGAGCTAAGCTGCTTTTTGCCTTTCCAGAAAGACAACACTCAAAGAGAGATGACAGGAAAGCGCCGGCAGCACATCAAACAACTTTGATTGGCATGCTTTGCATTCAAATGCATGGGACTCAAATTGTTCCCCAATTGTCAGTCCATCAGCCATCTCTAGGTTGCTTTGTAGACAAGGATTCAAGTAACACAACTAAAAAAGAACAAAAGAGACTAGCAAACAGTTTTTTTTTCAACATTAACTTTAACCACCAAAAAATTGCACAGAAAATCTATTTTTGACATGCTGCAGCATTAATTATAAGCCACAAATTGTAACATCTTTACGTAGAAAAATGCTCCATGAAGTTTAAAAAAAAAAAAAATACTAATATTAAATTGCTCGGTTACAGCAACGTCATGTCTTCAACACAGATGGAATATACATACCTGCACACTGAGAGTCGCAGATACTTAAGTATTAAATTGATACTTAAGTATCTGGGATTGAATTTCTGGACTTACAAAAATTTGAAAACACATCCCTGGCATTGAATAAATTCATCATAAAACATTTAAAGTCTTTCTTTTACTGAAAAACTTCAGCTCATTTTTATAATTACAAAATTATCTCACAGGCGCATTTAAACCCATTCACGGGCTAGAACCGACCTGCGGGCCACATGTTTAACACCTCTGTACTATGCTATAAGCAGGGTTCAAAATGTGAGAAAAAAGTAGTTGCTTATAGTCCAAAATTTACGAAATGTGTGCACTTAAATACATTTTACAACATTGTATCTATTGAATGGTTGCTCATCTCTGTGTGTCCTGCAATTGTCTGGCAACCAGTTCAGTCCCCTGCCCACTGCCCGAAGCCAGCTGAGATAGGCGCCAGCAAGCCTGCAACCCTTGTGAGGATAAGCAGCTAGAGAAAATGGATGGATGGAGGAATACAAATGCTGCACTGTAGTTTCTTTTTTCAAGGAATAATAAATAGTCAATTTGACTTGTGTAACAGGTGGATTTCAAACTAAAAGACAAACCTTGCCATTGTTATTTTCGTCAACTGTAATTACTTCAAATAGAAAAGGTCTTGAAATTTACGTATATGTCTTTATTTTTCAGGTCCCTTCTGGCTCGTAATAGGCAAAAGGAATATCACACTGAGGGAAAAAAACGTGACATTTTTATGTCAGGGTGGGGTTTGGCGAGCTACATCAAGGTTGCATCAGAGGAAATGACGAATGAGAAGTGTGCGCCGGAGCTATTCTTCAAAATAAACTCGTAGTACATCATCCATCCATTTTCTTTAGCTGCTTATCCTTAAGGGTCGCAGGCTTGCTGGTGCCGATCCCAGCTGGCTTAGAGCAGTCGGCGGGGGACACCCTGAACGGGTTGCCAGTCAATCGTTGGGCACACAGAGACTAACAACCATTCACGCACGCAAACAGATCAAAGGACAATTCAGTATGTCAAATTCACCTGCCATGCATGCTTTTGGAGTGTGGGAGGAAGCCGGAGTGCCTGGAGAGAACACGCGTTGGCTCGGGGAGAACATGCAAACCCCACACAGGAAGGCCGGTGGATTTGCTCTCAGGTCCCTTGAACTGTGAGGCGGACGTGCTATTCAGTGCTCCACCGAGCCGCCCTTCGTAGTGCGCCCTCTAAATGATAAGAAACGCGTAAGGGGAGGAAGATAATCACGATCATATTATAATTAGTAAAATAACGACAGCGGACTCCTCGCGGTGTTTTCATTTCGGCGCAAATGCTGTTTTACGCACGCGTTTAGTTTTTTTTCTTTTGAAGGTCACGAAAGGAAGTACTCGGCTTTGTTTTCTCCATTGAGGAGACTTTGGGCTCTACCTCGGACACGTAACGACGTCTTCGAATGGTGAAGAAGCATTTTATTCACTTGACGTTTTCTCCCCGAGGACCGGCTGTATGATTAAGTTACAATCTTCAATGAGTAAGCATATCCCAGTGAGTATTTTTTTCTTTTACCTGACCGGGTTTTTCTGTGTCAAGACCCGAAATGAGTGTCGGCCCAGTTTTAGGAAAGGGGACAAAAACACGTCCTTGTTGCTATTATTATGGTTGCAGTAAGTGTGTGTGTGTGTATATATGTATATATATATATATATATATATATATATATATATATATATATATATAATCCTCCTTCGAATATAAACGTTTTTTCTTTGCTCATCGGAAGCCGGTGGCGGAAGCTTGAGTCGTGCGAGTTTAGATCAAAATACGTACATCATTCCGTCTATCGGTAGTGATACGGTGTTTTCCTTCCCCCGCTGTGATTTGTCGAGGCGCCATTTTCGACATTACTTTTTTTTGGGGGGGGGGCTAACATGGCGTCCGCAAGACTTATTTGTGACATTTGATCAACGAATCGAAAGTGCCAAGGCAAAACCTACTGTGACATGTCTGCGACTAGTAAGTTTGTTTGCATTTGTGCGCTTCCGCTTCCCTCTTTGTCATTCGGGGCGCCATGTTGGCCGGATGCAGACTAGACAATAGCGGATTGAGCCGGCCTTCCTCGTGACGTTTTTGTTTTTGTTTTTGTTTTTGTTAGACGAGACGATTGTATTTAACAATCAAGCCAAGGGCGCCTTAAATGTCGACTTTGATTCAAGAATAAGCGGCCGCTTCTGTGCGTTTGATGACACCTGACAGTCGCGGTGACGTCACGTCTGTTCTGCTTTGTTACAATGACGGCCTCATCCAAATACGTATGGTCGAAACTGAGCATGCGCACTGCCTCACAATGGTCAAACATCGAAGTAATATAACACAACGATGATTGGTTGTAATTGATTTTGTAAGGGTAGTTACCTGTACATACGCTCACCAACTTTCAACACCAACTTTCAAACAAGATGTTTTGTCTTGAATTGTTTGGAACTTGGAAAAAAGTAGTTTTTTTTTTTTTTTTTCTGCACTGTAGTGTTCCTTTTTACACTAACTACTAGGCCCTGCTGCAAATGTGGAGAATCTACAAGTAACTGACCCCTCCACATCCCAAACAGTATTGCCAGTGAGTCGCATCATGACAAATTTCCCCAAAATTACTATCAGTATACTTTGTCAATTTGTGATATTATTCAGTTAGTATTAACAATGTCTTGTTTATCAGAAAAGAAAACAACTAGAGTGCCAAGTATATTTAGTATTTTAATCCTTCAAGGCCTACAGAATCAAAGTGTCTGGAAAAAAAAATGATGCCAATCCTTATTGGATCACAGTTTCACTTCACATGGCAAAAACAAGTCCTTGTCCCTGGGATCATTTGCACCCCCAGGGGCCCCACCCCACTATTTGAAAAACACTGATCTATGTATACATAGGTGGTATCTTAAAACGGATTGATTTCCATTCTTTACTTCGAATTGCAATTACGTAATGGATGTGTGGGATGAATAGCTTTCTTCCTCAATGTGAGCAACACTGCCATCAATGGTCAAAATACTGGGTAAGGTGGAAATTAGAAGCTATTTCGCTTCGTTTGCCATGTTTTGTTTTGTTTCCCCCAATCTGCCTCTGCCTTTTTGGGCACCGAATTGTGACAGTCACTTTTTGGGATGAAAGCGACCTTGCCATTCAGACTGAAGTCACATGACAAAAGATCAGATATGGATTGGTTTCAGGACCTCCTACTTAAGTGCCCTGGGTAAAAAAAAACAGATGTGTTCAAACTGCCATTAAACTATAAGGTACAGTTCACATAGGGGCAAAAAAAACAAAAAAACCCTGCTGTCTAAAGGTAGCAAGAGTTAAAACGTTTGTGGCAGGAGCATTTGCGTGGCAAGGTTCCGGCCCTTGATCTCCGCAAATAAAAGTTGGAGAAAGCTATTTGTGGAGACAGCTTGCATATAGCCTTACTTACCTTTCTGCAGAAAGGTGAAGAGTGACACAGCATCGTTGACAGCTGGTCTTTCAATCCATTGTCTCCCATTCAATGCTCCACATTTCCTTGGTCAGTGTCCGATGAATCTTAGTTCCAAAATTTTCCAGATGCAATTTCTGACATATAGTTGGACTTTTGATATGTATTGAATCTGGAAAATCGCAAGCCTGAATTGGATGTTTCAGAATCTGAGCAAGAAAATGTGGCGCATTGAATGGGAGACCATGGAGGGACAGACCGGCTGTCAAGGCCTCTGCTGGCAAATCTGGCCTTGCCCATGCTGTCTTGGCAAATGGCTTCCCCCAGCTATTAGATGCTTGCTTTAATACAAACAAGCCATAGCTTGTTATATATATATATATATATATATATATATATATATATATATATATATATATATATATATATATATATATATATATATATATATATATATATATATATATATATATATATATATATATATATATATATATATATATATATATATATCCCCCTTCTAAGCACCACTGGTATACTTTTGCCATAAATCATGTTTGTGCATTTTAAATTTTAAATCCAGTGGACACCTGCTATACAAAATTAATCCAGTCAGCAGTTGGAATCGGGAGGCGAAATCGTCGTCTGGTGGGCAATAGAAACCAATGTTAAATAGCTAATACGTGTAAAACCCCAGGTAAAAACATCAAAATTGTATATACATATTAAAAATTGGTAACAAATTAGTATAGTAAGTGCTACTTATATACGTAAATCATGTTTGTGTTGCACCCTGCTATGCAAAATTAATTCATTCAGCAGCTGGGATTGGAAGGAGAAATTGTCGTTTGGTGGACAATAGAAACCAATGTTAAAAAGCTAATATGTGTAAAACCCCAGGTAAAAACTTAAAAATTGTATATACATATTAAAAATTGGTAATATATTAGTATAGTGAGCGCTACTTACATATAATATACAGGTATACAATTAAATAACATCATAAATGAAAACTGTATAAAAGATTTATTTATCTTTGAGTGACGTGACGAGCTTGTTATGGCCATATTCCATAGTGAGGGTAGCCTAGCTTAGCCTTCTTTGTATTTGATTATCTCTAGCTTTGTTTCCATACTAATCATCTTCTTACTCCTCCTTTTAACATCACTAACAATCTTGGGACCCATGGCTAACCAATTCAAGTTTGAATTAAGCACTAAAATGCACAATAAATACGATATTGTAAGCACTCATACGAGTTCAAATCTTTAGCAAGTCGCCATCTTGGTATCGTAACGCCGACAAATAGCAGACCAACATCTTAGTGACGCTGACCAATAGCAGACCAGTTTCTTAGGGAATTGTGTCGCTGACAAGTAGCAGACCAGCATTGTAGTGACGTAAGCAGTTACGCTTATAGTGACGTATGAGCATGGTGCGCCTGGCAGTCACACACACACACACACACTGACCACCATGTTTGAGAAAATAAATGTAAAGAGTGGACGAAAAAACGTCGCGGTCCACGTCGTAAAGTGAAAAAAACAAAAGGCAGGGACGACGTAAACCAGGGGTCCACTGTATTGTACGGATTTTGAAAAATACTAGTTCTATTTTTCATATTTTTTGTGTGTGTAGTTAATTGAAAAATGGGCGGGATTAAAATGATTAAAATAATAATTTCTGGCCCGGACTTAACGTTTGGATGTTGCCCCTGCAGCAGTTCTGTGGTGTTCTGGGTCGCACATTTATGGAGTTTCTGAAGGGCAGCGGAGACTACTGCCAGGCTCAGCACGTGGCGTATGCAGACGAGTGAACGTGCTGACCGCACTAGCCTCAAGCGGAGGGAGCCCCTAGGCATTGGCCCCCCACCACCAGCGACAACTCGGCCTGGATGGGGTAACTTGACTGGCTGCGCACCACCCCTCCCTGTTGGCTCCTGCCCGGCCACCAGCAAGGTGGAAGCAGTCTGGTTTTGTTGACCTGACGAGACGCCGCCGCCGCCCGGAGGATTCTCGGCCCTCCACGCCAAACTGTTTATGTTTAGCTTTCCAAGCTTTCCCCCTCCCTGTGCCGAAGCCATCTTGCCTTTTTTTTTTTTTTTTCTTCTTCTACTTTGGTCACTATGGCACGCATGAACAGACCCGCGCCGGTGGAAATCACATACAAGAACATGAGGTTCCTCATCACTCACAACCCAACCAACACCACCCTCAACAAATTCATCGAGGTGAGTAGCACCTTGTTGACTTAGGCATAACTTAGGCATAACTTAGGCATAACTTAGGCAAGTGCATCCTTCAGTGTCACGGCCAGAAAACTGAGACAATAAGAATTGCCCCCCCCCCCCCCCCCCCCCCCTAAAAAAAAAATCAATTCAAACAATCAGCAAAAGTACACATTTGGCATCAATGGCTGTTGATGATGTGCATTGTCACCTGCAGGAGCTGAAGAAGTATGGCGTGACTACAGCGGTGAGGGTGTGTGAGGCCACGTATGATGCCACCCTGGTGGTCAAAGAGGGCATTCAGGTCCTGGTGAGTCAACTCCAATCATGCTTAGGTCAAGAATTCTCTTAGGTGCCAATGGAGGAAGCCATCATGCCACCGATGTCAGCATCATATATGTACAATAGGAGTGTGCTCATTTACTACGATTTAAATCGATATAATCTGTCCCTAAATAAATACTATATAAGTTAAATCGATGCGCTTCCTGTCGGCTTCTGTGGAGGCACGATGTGCCATAACATCACACAGCCCGTTCTGCAAAGTCAAACCGATGTGCACAGAATGGATGCACAAACCAAACGATGGAAGGAGTTCAACCTTCATCATTGAAAGCAAGCTAGCAGTCTTTCGTGTTTTGCAAACTCGTGTGACACACAAAAGTCACGAATGTGACTGCAACATTTCACTTGCTAACTAGATGAACAATGACAGGAATAGCGTCCGGTCATGTCTTTAATCCTAACAGGCAACTATTCCCTTTCTAAATGCACTTTCAAGTATGGCTCGCGCATGTAAATTAAATGTACTAACCAAGAACAAGTACAGTGATCCCTCGTTTATTGTTGGGGTTATGTTCCAAAAATAACACGTGCAGAGTGAAATCTGTGAAGTATCTAGCTTTATTTTATTTTTTTTATTTTACAATGCAATACTGAACTATAGAATAAAACCAAAAATCACAACCTGTTTTAAAGCCCCAAATTTGTTTAAAATAATTATTTTAATATAGTAATACAAAGTTGGAAACATTGTCACTCGCGTATTTCACAGTCCCAGCTGTGCCTCTTCATCTTTCTCAGAGAGAAGAACATTGCTATGGATAGTTGTTGGCGCTCTTTCTTTTTCTGAGCAAGAAGATTTTTATAAATGGATATGCCCGGACATCGAATTAAAGTGAAGCCTCTTATATCATAACAATACACTTGAAATTTCAATTTATTACAAAAGAAATTTTGGTAAAAGTCAGATTTCCAAAGCTGTGCATTTCTCCGTTGCTCTCGGTAGGCAGACAGACGTGTGCGTTTCTTTTCGGCACGCCTACAAGTCACGTGATTGGCTCCCGGAGACCAAGCTGTCAATCGACGTGCTTACTAGCACATTTGTAACATGTGTGCTGAGCTGAGCACACACGGGCACAGGAGAGAGAAAAACAAGCTTTTGGATCCTCTTGCCTTTTGTAATAAATTGACAAGTGAAAACCAATACAGTACAGCGTCAATATTTTATTTCTAGACAACAGTAAAGCCCCTGAGCCAATCAGGATTCAGAGCACAATGCACTGTAAAAAAAATTCCACACTGTAAAAAATCCGTGAAGCAGCGAAGCCGTGAAAGATGAACCACGATAGAGCGAGGGATCACTGTACTCAGAATAAAAAGCAAATGGTCTGCAATCAACACAACACAAAACTTCAGCATGTATGCAAAATAAAATGGAATGAATTACGATACAATATGATACATTGAATACACATATTTTACAACTGTATATGAAATAATATTTTACAACTGCGACTGATATTGCTCGCATTGGCACACGTTTAATGCTTTGCCCATACTCTCAATTTTTTCAGTTTGTTTTGTCAGTTGTCATAAATGTACTGAGAAATACTAATATTTTTCATCTGGGCAACAGTTTTTCCACATAATGTTTTAGAACTGCAATTTGCTGTGAAATGACAATTTATCTTGTTCTGCATTTTTTAGTGATACTTATGCACATTTCTTCCCTATGCCTTAAATCATAATTTCATAATGAAAATTGCTCTACAGATATGGACTGGAGGGCATTCAGGCTGCTGATTTACTGTTTTTTCCAATTACAACACGTCTTTTTGTTCAATAATTGATATTATATAATGAATCACCAAACTGCACATTGTGGTGCAAAATAACATTACTGAAAACTAATTTACTTTTGACACCAAGCTCTTCCTCATAACTTAGGTACCTCAACTGTTGTTGTGCCAAGTTGTTAATGGAACTGTTGTCTTATTTTAATTGCATATCAAATGTGACGTTTGCTGTCCTTAGCTGCTGCCCCTCGGGGTTCTAATTTGCACTTCGGTTCCAGACCCGTTATGAAAAGTTTAATATACTTCTAAACTCTTTTTTTTTTTTTTTTTTTTTTTTTACATCTTTCCTGTCTGCATTTTACATTAGTGATTAGCATGCTAAGAAGCAAGCTAACAACTTGCAATAACGCTAATAAAGCCCTTGTTTGCCTTTGGTGGAAATTGTGCTTGTTAGTGAGATATTTCCTCACCACACTGGAAACAATCTGTTGTCGCTGCTGCACAAAAAGACAAATATTCTTAATAATCTTTGACTTGTGATGTTGCTCGCAAAACTATATAGTTGGCTCCCTCCTCACGACGTCTTTTTCCCCCCTTGGCACGGTGCAGGACTGGCCGTTTGATGATGGCGCTCCTCCCTCCAACCAAATTGTGGACGACTGGCTCAACCTGCTGAAGCTCAAGTTCCGCGAGGAGCCGGGCTGCTGCGTGGCCGTGCACTGTGTGGCAGGCCTGGGCAGGTGAGCGGCCACCTGTCCCAGTCGCCTCGGCGCCAAGTACACTCTCAAATGTGTCGTTTGCCCAGCAGAGCTCCCGTCCTGGTTGCCCTCGCCCTCATCGAATGTGGCATGAAGTACGAGGACGCTGTGCAGTACATCCGACAGTGAGTCGCTTTGCCAACCGTTTGCTTAGCGTAACCCGCACAAACATTCTTCACATTTGAATAGGAAAATAATTTCACCAATGATGGGAAAATGAAGCCTCATGAAGTACTTTTGACATTTTTATTACTCCTCTTTGGTGAAATAGAATGTTTCCATTGCACTAGCTTTTATCTTACGACCAAAAATACCACAAGTGCTTCATGTGGCTTCATTTTGCAATTACAGTGAACCCCCACCATATGAAATCAATCCGTTCCGGGGTTGGGATCGTAAGGCAAAATCGTTCTATGGTGGGCAATAGAAACTTAGGGTAATTAGCTAATGCGTGTAAAACCCCAGGTAAAAACATCAAAATTGTGTATACATGTTAAAAATTGGTAACAAAATAGTATAGTAAGTGCTACTCATATATAATACAGTGATCCCTCCTACTTCGCGGTCTCAGATATCGCGGTCTCAGTACTTTGCGTTTTTTTCCAGGAAAAATAAAAAAATATTTCAAAATAAAAAAATCATTTTAAAATCATTTGATTTTTCAAATCATTTGAAAAATGTACAAAAATTGAAAAAAGCAAAAAATTACATTATACAGTAGTGTATTAATCAAATAACAAAGTAATATTAAGTTAATTACTATGTTAAGAATTCTTCAAGCGTTGGAGTTCGTGACGTTTTTTATCTTATTTTGAAATGCATGCTTTTAATTTGTCTGGTCGCGTTGCATTTCCGTTTCCTGAATTACGTTCTCCGTGCGTCATTCGGCTCATTACAGTGACGTAGTGAATGACAACGTAAGCTCATATTTATACAGCCGGCCCCCGGTTTACGAACACCCTCTTTTACGAACATTTTGACTTACAAGCGTGGTCCGCGGAGTTTTTTGTCCCCCACTTACACACAGACCATTCGCCTTACGAGCAATCTGACATGCCGGCCATTGGATTTGTTCATATATTTTCGCTTTGCCACGTCATCAAAATCAGTAGTTAAAGCTTGTCACGGGAACGTACAACGATATTGCTCTTACAATGTCACAGTCACTATCTCAGTCACGGTCTCACTCACGGAGATGCTATTGGCCGGCGTCACGTCAATCACAGAAATGCCGATATGCTATTGGCCGAACGCCTTTATCTAGCTTGATGGCACAGCTGGTCGGGACGGAAAGAAGGAGAAAAAATGTGTGAAAAACGGAAGGAAGGAATGTTGTGAAGACTTTGCAAACTTTATCTGGTAGACATGGCTTCTAAAATTGTAAGTGGCGGTAAAAGGAAGAAGTAAGAGGATGATAACAATAGAAACCAAGCAGGAGATAATAAAAAAAAAATACAAAGGAGGAGCGTGCATAGTTAACCTTGCTCGTGAGTATGGACGGAACCGCTCGACACTCTTCTAAGGGCAAGACTTTCCTTGCCAGGGGACGGACCTCGCTCGACAACAAAATGGAGAGGGTTCTTCTATTATGGATTAAAGAGAAGGAAATTGCCGGTGATATGTTTTAGTTTGAGAAAAGTTCTTGTTTAAGAAAATAAATAAATAAATTCTGCAGGTTGGTCTCTGCTCACCTCCGTCTCCACTCAGCTCAAGTCACGTCGCCCCATAGGAAAATGTCATTTATCCTTTGTTTATCCATGCTTGTTATATTAACTGTACAGTAGATTATGGTACTAATTTTAATTATGTGTTTAAATTCGTTATGGTTTTAACTATGAATTCGCCACGCGTTGCCAGTCAATGTGGACATACAATTGACCTCGCTTTGCTACATTAACGAAAGCATCTGCTCATGCAAGACACTGTAACGCTGATATGCTATTGCTCTTACAATGTCACAGTCACTGTTTTAGTCACGGTGTCAGTCACAGTCTCACTCACGGAGATGCTATTGGCCGGCGTCACGTCAATCACAGAAATGCCGATATGCTATTGGCCGAACGCCTTTATTTAGCTTGATGGCACAGCTGGTCGGGACGGAAGGAAGGAGAGAAAAAGAGTCAAAAACGGAAGGAAGGAATGTTGTTAAGACTTTGCAAACTTTATCTGTTAGACACGGCTTCTAAAATTGCTAGTGGCGGTAAAGGAAGAAGTAAGAGGATGATGACAATAGAAACCAAGCAGGAGATAATAAAAAAAAAAAAAATACGAAGGAGGCGCACGCATGGCTTGTGAGTATGGCCGTAACCGCTCGGCAATCTTCTAAGGGCAAGACTTTCCTTGCCGGGGGACGGACCTCGATCGACAACAACATTGAGAGGCTTCTTCTATTATGGATCAAAGAGAAGGAAATCGCCGGTGATATTTTCTAGTTTTGAGAAAAATTCCCGTTTAAGAAAATAAATCAATAAATTCTGCGGGTTGGTCTCTGCTCCCCTCCGCCTCCACCCAGCTCAAGTCACGTCGCCCCAAAGGTAAATGTCATTTTTCCTTAGTATATTTATGTTATTTAATTTAACTGTACAGTAGGTTATGTTACTCATTTTTAATATGTGTATAAAGTCGTGATGTTTTTACCTAAGGGTTTTGCACACGTTGCATGCATTCACGAATTAACATAGGTTTGGATTGCCCGTTATACGAGCAGTTCGATACGAGCGTAGCCGCTGAACGGATTAAGTTCGTAACACGGGGGCCCACTGTAGTTTATTATCATTTAAGTTGATAACGCACGCTACTGCCTATGTTTAGTAAGCAATGAGTGTTTATTCTGTTTATGTGTTCGTTTGTGTAGAGGTTGCACTTTATAGTTGGTAGTTGTTAGTTGTTGCTAACCCGCTAATGTCGGCTAAAAATACAGTAAATTCATAGATTAAAGTGTTTATATGTTAGTTGACTGACTTTAACATTGTTGTTGATTTATTATTCAACAGATACTACATGATACACCATACATGAGCCAAAATAAATGTGTAGTTCAATGTGATATCTTGCGTACTCTTTCACTGGAGTCTTTGTGCAGATAACCAGTCCTGAGAGCAAATTCTCAACAAACTTAAGTCATATTAGTCATTTAATGAATATACAATAATGTTAATAAGGATAACATAATGATAAATAATAGGAGAAAGAAAAGAAAATAGGCAAAAAATACAAAAAAAAAAAGGATTGTTTGTGGTTACTGCGGCTATATTGGGGCGTACATAGAAATCTAGGAACTGATACCCTACTTCGCGGGTTTCAGACTTCGCGGGGGGTTGACAGCCCCCATTAACCGCGAAGTAGGGGGATCACTGTATACATATATACAGTTAAATAACAACATAAATAAAAAATATATGAAGGATTTATTTACCTTTGATGAGCTTGTAATGGCTATATTCCCTAGCGGGGGTAGCCTAGCCTAGCCTTCTTCGAATTTCAGCCTGTTTTCCATACTAATCATCTTCTTATGTCTCTCTTTAACTTCACTCGCAATCTTGGGATCCATGGCTAACCGATTAAAGTTTGAATTAACTAAAATCACAATGAATACAATATCATAAGCACTCACACAAGAACAAATCTTTAACAAGCTGGCATTTTGACACCGTGACGCCGACCAATAGTAGACCAGCATCTTCGTGACTCTGTGACACCGACCATTAGCAGACCAGTATTTTAGGGAGTCGTGACGCCAACCAATAGCAGACCAGCATTGTTGTGACGTATGAGCGTGGTGCGCCTGGCAGTCACGCATGCAGAAGAGAAGTTTTTTTTTGTTTGTTTTTTTGGTCGTAAGGCAAAAAAATGGCATAAAGGGGACCAAAAAAAAAAACCTTGCGGTCCTGGTTATAAGCTGAAGAAGGCAGGGTTGTCGTAAACCAAGTCTCTGCTGTACTAATTTTCATACTCATAAATGTGACATCACATTTATTGCGTTTGATATACAGTAATCCCTCGCTGTATCGCGGTTCACCTTTCACGGGTTCGCTGCTTCACGGATGTTTTACAGCGTGGATATTTTTTACAGTGCATTGTGCGCTGAATCCTGATTGGCTCAGGGGCTTTACTGTTGTCTTGAAATAAAATATTGACGCTGTACTGTATTGGTTTCTCACTTGTCTATTTATTACAAAAGGCAAGAGGATCCAAAAGCTTGCTTTCGTCTCTCCTGTGTCTCTCCTCTAACTGCCGTGTGCAAAAGTACTAGTAAGCACATTGATTGACAGCTTGGTTTCTGGGAGCCGATCACGTGACTCGTAGGCGTGCCGAGAGCAAACGCACACTATGTAGACACACAGACAGCAACTGACTTAAAAAATCTTAAAAAGTCTGAAATATTTATTTTGACTTTCAAGGTCTTAAAATGTCTTGAATTTCAGAGTTAAGGTCTTAAATTTCATGTCTTTCCGATCCGTCTGGTCTTGTGCTTAAGTTTCATTTTAACCAAGCTACGTGCTTGCAACTTGCATCATTTCGTGACTGAAGAGGAATGCAATGCATTACGTTTGTGTAGCCTAGTTTCAAGCATCAGAGTGACAGTCGATTCGCGGTGGGAAAGTGTGTGTTTAGTGACGGTTGGAGGACGAGAGGTATCGGGAATGGCTGATGAAAGTAGAAAACGTTCATGAAGCAAGGTGAATAATAAAAGAATGTCTTTTTAACAACTGTCTTGGTCATAATCCAGTAGGTCTATAGATGGTTTTCACGGCGCGTCATCAACTGCGTCATAAACCCGGAAGCCGCCATCTTGGAGTTACTCTGTACCATAAAACTGCATGGGCAGTACATATACTGTATCTGCAACATCGTTCGGAAAAATGGTCAATTATTGCCGCGTTTCGGGTTGCACAAATTGGGCAGACCGAGAAAAACATTTAGACTATTACAGGCTTCCAAAAGTGATCAAAAATCAGGGAGTTGAATGCCAGAAATTATCGGAGGAAAGGAGACGCCCGTGGTTGGCAAAGCTCAACCACGATCTGAGAGGAGAAAATCCGGACAACATCCGAATTTGTTCCGCTCATTTCTTTTTTCCAGTTCAGAAAATATTGTCAGTGAAAATATTGGCTCTGTCACATCTCAGAAAAGTGAAAAGGTGAAAGGTCTCAGCAATGCTTTTCTCTCCCGGTCTACCGTAATGTGCACAGCAAGTTCGCTCCACCCCCCTCTCCTCTCTTCGCGTGACAAAAAAAATGGACAAAAAGTACAACAGCGACAGAAAGCCCTGCGAATGAGCGTAGCGATGCGAATTTTCGCGTTTTGTGTGAATGCAGCATTAAGTGAAGCAAACGCTGCACATGACAACAATTTTCTAATTGTTTTAAAACTTCAAATCTAAGACTAAAAAACACATCTTAAAATGCTAAATTTCCATTTAAAGATGCTTAAAATGGCTGGTCAAACAAGTCTTAATTTGCTGTTTAACATTCCAAATTCCTGTTGCTTATGCATACCCTGCTTTAATGCCATGTGTGTGTGTGTGTGTGTGTGTGTGTGTGTGTGTGTGTGTGTGTGTGTGTGTGTGTGTGTGTGTTTTTTTATGGCTAATTGAATGCATTTAATTTAAGGCACAGTCCTGCGCCTAATTGGGTTCAATTTTTCTCCAGAGCAATTAACGCTCCAAATAGAACAAAACAAGAACACACTGAAAACAACAAAGGCAACCCTATTCTATTAAACTATTTATGCTGTAATGTTTATTGTTCATATTATTAATGTGAACCAATCGGACCAGTGCTCACAATTTTGTTGTAAACTTGTGTACAATGACAAATTTTATAAATTTAATGGTAGAATTTAATATGGATGTCATAAAAGGGTTCGCATTATAAGACATAAATTTCATGAATGTTTGATTCCCCAAATTTGACCATGATTCAATGACAAACATCAATAATGTCCAATCTAACCAATCTACTGTATATACTTTTTTTTTTTTAATTATCCAGGAAGCGCCGCGGAGCATTCAACAGCAAGCAACTCTTCTACCTGGAGAAATATCGTCCAAAGATGAGGCTGCGCTTCAAAGATTCCAACAGCCATCGCAACAACTGCTGCATCCAGTAGAAAAAGTGACTTTGCCTTTTGTCTTGTCTCATGGCCCTTACATAAGCCAACTGCATTTCAGTGCTCCTTCAAGGTCCGTGTACTACTAAGCGCTTTGTCTGCACTAATGCAACCTCTCCAAGTAAGACTGATTTCTTGTTTAGGCCCCTCTAGATTTTTTGCGGGTTGAATTCCCATAGCTGAGGAATCAACTAATTTAATGTTAACAGTGCCATTGACGACTATAAACACGTCAAAGATCAATGTTTACTGACAGCTGTAGAAAGAAACCAAACATCTATCAGTTGAAGTATAGCCTACATAATGAAGAAAAATGTCTTTTTTTTTCACAAACATGACATCATTTTACAGCACTATGTTCTTTGGTATTTGTTTAGCTTTACAATAAGGTAAAATATTGGCTTAATTTGTCGTTTTCGATGTTTGTAATTTGTGTGCAAACATGAAAAAGCTGCAACAAAAAGGTTTTTTTTTTTTTTGTTTGTTTGTAAAAATTTTAAAAGCTTTCATTGACCAGTCAGACCTGACTTGTTTTTGCTTCCATCTCTGCTAGGTTTTACACCATGGGTGTCAAACCTATTTAAACACGCAGGCCGTACGGAGGGAAATCTGTTCTTGAGTCGGCCAAACCAATAAATATTATGGTACATATTTATATAACTTTACAACAACAACTGTAATTGTATTATTTTTTCTCAGTGCTGTCCAACATCACTGTAACAACATTACTATAATCATCAAATATTTTGAGGGTTTTTTGTTGTTGTTGTTTTTTTTTTTTAAATTCAGCTCATATTTATACTTGACAAAATCATCTCGTGGGCCAGATTAAAACAATTTGCGGGCCATAACCAGCCCGCAGGCCGCATCTTTGACACCCCTGCGTTACACAGTCAGAATTTTGTCATTGTTTTTCATTTATGTCGTGTGTGTAAACATGAATAAGACAAAAAAAATAGAGGAGTTTTTAGCAAAATTTTAAAAGATTAGCCAAGCCCGACTCAGTATTTTTTTCTTTTTCCCCTCCCCATCTCTGCTAGGGTTTATACCAAGGGTGTTAAAACAACAACTTCAAATGTCTTCATATATCTTCTTTTTTTAATACTGTTCAAAATTAAACAAGTACGACATCACTATTAATCATAAACTGAAACAAGCACGACATCACGATTAATCATAAACTATTAACAATACTTTTAATCATAAAACTTCCAAGTTTCTTCCATTAAAAAAAAATCAGTTAATTTTCGTAGTTTACAAAATCATCTTGCGGGCTGGATTAAGCCCATTTGCAGGCCAGAACTGGCCCGCGGGCTGCATGTTTGACACTGTTATAAACAGAACTTTGCCATCATGTCTTCATGTTGGAATGTGTGTGCAAACATGAATAAGCCGAAAACGTAGTTTTTAAACAAAATTTTAAAAAGTAATATGATCGGCCAATCACATTTGTTTAAAGTCCAGTTTCAGCACCCAAGCCAAGTGCAGGTTAGCTGCTAACCTTATGCAAATAAGGGCGGGGCACAATTCGATTAGTGAAGACAAAGTGGACTAGTACATGGAGCTTAAGTAGAATTTTGCCCAAAGGACTTTCTGTCGTCCCTTTGAAAATGGACAAGCGTCTTTGCTTTTGTTTACTAATGAGCTGCCACAATGTCCTTTGTTTTGGTTTTGTTGAAGTAGACGTTCGGCGTCCGCGCTTTTTCCTAGGGCTTTTTATTTAATGTCCCGAACTTAACACTTGGATAACTTGATGATTTGATGTGTTTTGATGATGATTCTTTCGCTTAGTTTGCTATTTATATCTTTATCGATGGACGTGAGTGATTTGGTACGTGAGCAGCAAAGTTGTACCTGTTGACCGACTCGTGATGATTCTATTAAAGTGACAAAAGTGACACGCCTGCCTGTGTGATGCTTTAATGGGGGTTCCCATGCACCTGAAAAATGACTGTTTTCGAGTCATGGAAAAAACCTGGACTATGGGGAAAATGTCCTTGGAAAGATGGTGTCTTTTCAGATGACTTCCAATATTTACATTTCATGTTGACCCCCCCCCCCCCCCCCCCCCCAATACGTTTTATTAACACAAATTAGCACGAAATTGCTTTATGTTACATTTTATTTGCTCTTATTTTGAGAAGAAAAGTGCACTCTTACTGTTAGGGCATTAAAAACCATTAAATGAAATTTGCTGATACCTGTAGAAACCTTATCATCCCCCTGCAGTTTTTAAAAGCAATCTGGGTAAGTGCACAAAATACAAGATCCTGTATATTTGGAGGTAGCATTTGTCTAATCTGATGTAACCCCTGTAAAATAATTGGGGGAGGATTGCTGTTTAATGCAATCTTTTGCATTGGAGTTATGCAAATTAGCACCAAATTGCTTTATGTTCCAATGCGTTTGCACTTAATATGAAAGAAAATAGTACTCATACTGTTAAGGCATTAAAAAATTCACTTGGGAGGATTGGCCAAATGATTATCATGTGGATTTACAGTTTGTCTTCATTAGCGGAGTGTTTGTTAGTATACATGGATAGATTACCGTATTTTCCGGACTATAAACTGCACTGGTATATAAGATGCAGCAGCAAAAATTGAGCAAAAAACATCTTTTGCCACGGATAAGCCGCAGGTAAATGGAGGTAAAATGAAACTTTTAAATGTTTTTTGTCTCCCAACTGCAACATCCTCTCAAACAGACTGAACATGCCTGCAAATTTAGTGCCAACTATATTTTTTAGAAAATGAATGGATGGATATAACCAACAGAATACTGCAGAGTTAAATAGCAGTTCAAACTCGAAATCAATACATCGATAGCAGTCTGTCTCCCGTTGTTTAATTGATAGATTATTTTAGTGACCATTGCACACACTGCAAATAAATAATATATACAATCATAAATTTATAAATACAATCATATATATACTGTATATTTTATATCAAATTTACACGTCACAAATTTTAATACAAGACCTTATTCAAATTAGACCTTTTTTTTGTATGTTTAATATATGTTAAAACTCTTTTGGAGCACAGTCATTGATTCACATCTTTTTAGTTCTATTTCGTAGTTGTGACTCCTTGAACACACATTTGCTTGACCGGTGGGAAAAAAAACAGCAGAAAAAGCAGCACTGCACTACAAACCGCAGGGCTGAAATCATGATGAAAATGTCGCAGGTTATAGTCCGAAAAATACGGTAGCTGAAATCTGGACGCGTTTGGCAAGAAAAGGTCAATTTTTTTGACATGGCTCTTCCTTTGTTTGTGTACAAGCTGTTCACAATGCAGGTGGCTAAGTGGTACAGTGGACTACTAGCTCCAATGGCAAAAAAAGACATTTGTAAAATATTCAAACCGTTTGTTTCGCTGAAAAGACGCCATTGATCTCTATGAGCAGCAGAAGCTGGGCGAGTGCGCAGGGACCTTCTGCAAATTACTAGATGAAGAGAAAAAAACCCAGTAACGCCACAATTTGTGACTATGAAATCAACGAACACATCAAAGACATAAAGATGTATTACTATATATTACAACAGTGCTTTTGGATGAAAAAGCGTTTGTTTAATTTTGTTAAGTTTTGTCACTAATAATGATTAATAAACTAAATATTCATCTCTAGCTCCAATATTGCTTAATATAAAGAGTCCAAAATCACTGCGCACATCAATGACGTTTTCATGATCATACTACAGCTGTCATTTTTCAAATAAATTGTTTTGTTAAATTTGGGGGATTTATTTTAAATGCTTGGTTATCGTTTATACCCTCATAATGAATCACTGAATCCCCTTGTTGAGTTGAGGTAAACACTCCAAAATCACGACAACCATCAATGAAGTACCACCAATCATGCTACACCTGCTGGTTTTCTAATAGATTCCTTTGCCTAATTTTGGGGGATTTTTTTTTAATGCATATCGATCATAATTTACCAATATATTGATCAATAGCTCGGTTGTTTGTTGGGTTAAAGACCCCCAAAACACCACACATATCTGTCACATCCCTCTCTTCATGCTACAACCTCTGGTTTTCTGATAAATCCCTTTGCCTAATTTTAAGTTTTTTATGCATATTAATCATAATTTATCAATAGATTGATCAATAGCTCTGAGTTTGGCTGGTTTAGAGACTCCAAAATCACCACACACATCAGTCACGACCCCTCCTTTATGCTACAACCTCTGGTTTTCTAATGAAACCCTTTGCCTAATTTTAAGGATTTTGTTTATCCTTATTGATCAATAATTCCCAATATATTGATAATACCTCGGCTGCTTGTTGGGTTAAAGACCCCAAAATCACTACACCTATCTGTCAAATCCCTCCCTTTATGCTACAATCCATGGTTTTCTAATAAATCCCTTTGCCTAATTATGAGGTATTTTTTTATGCGTATTGATCAGTAATTACCAATATACTGATCAATAGCTCTGCTGTTGGTTAGTTTAGAGACCTCAAAATTACCACACATATTTTTCACATCCCTCCCTTCATGTTACAACCTCTGGTTAACTCATGAATCCCTTTGCCGAATTTTAAGGCTTTTGTTTTTGCTTATTGATCAATATTTATCAATATATTGATCAATAGCTCTGCAGTGGGTCGGTTTGGAGACCAAAATCATCACAGTCATCAGCCATATCCCCTCTTCATGCTACAATCCCTGGTTTTCTAATAAATCCCTTTGCCTAATTTGGGGGGATTTTCATGTGATTATGGATCATAATTTACCAATATACTAATCAATAGCTCTGCAGTTGGTTGGTTTAGAAACTGCAAATCCCTCCCTTCATGCTACAATCCATGGTTTTCTAATAAATCATTTTGCTTAATGTTGGGGTATTTTTTTTTTCTGTGATTTGATGAATAATTACCAATATATTGATCAATAGCTCTGCTGTTGGTTAGTTTAGAGACCTCAAAATCACCACACACATCTGTCACATGCCCCCTTCATGCTACAACCTCTGGTTTTCTAATAAATCCCTTTGTCCAATTTTAAGGATTTTTTTATGATGATTAATCATAATTTATCAATATATTGATCAATAGCTCTGCAGTTCATTGAGCTGGAGACCCCAAAATATTAGAGAAGCAAAGGTTGTAGCATGAAGAAAGGGATGTGATAGATGTGTGTGGTGATTTTGGCATCTCAAAACTGACCAACAGAGCTATTGATCAACATATTAGTAAATTATGATCAATATGCATAAAAAAATAAAAAATAAAATTAGGCAAAGGGCTTTATTTGAGAAGCAGAGGTTGTAGCATGAAGGGGAGAATGTGACAGATGTGTGTGGTAATTTTGAGGTTTCGGACTAAACCAACTGCCAATATATTGGTAAATATTTTATGATCTTCTCTTAGCCACGGATTCCAACATCTCATCAATATTATTATTGCTTGACCTTAGTTCTGCATTTGACACTATTGATCATCATATTCTTATAGAACGTCTTAAATCATGTGTTGGTATCTCGGGATCAGCACTTTCTTGGTTCAGATCTTACATCCTGGGAAGGACGCATAGTGTCTCTTATGGCAATGCCATCTCTGAATCTTTCTCCGTCTCATGTGGTGTCCCGCAGGGGTCAGTACTTGGTCCCTTACTGTTCAACATGTACATGATTCCTCTTGGCGATATTATACGTAAACATGCTATTAGTTTTCATTGCTATGCTGATGATACCCAACTTTATATGCCCTTAAAAATAACAGATCCGTGCAAGTGCAGTAAACTGGAGGCCTGCCTTGCCGAGATTAAACAACGGATGTCTTCCAATTTTCTGCTTCTCAACCCTAGTAAAACAGAGATGTTAATTATTGGGCCTGCTCATCATCAGCACTTGATTAAGAATACCACGTTGAACATGGAAAATTACTATTTCCCAAAGTAGTTCTGCAAAAAATCTCGGCGTGATATTTGACTCAACTCTCTCCTTTCAAACACATATTAATAACATGACAAGAACGGTGTTTTTTTTCACCTTTGCAATATAGCTAAAATTTGCCCTATTCTTTCTCTTAGCAATGCAGAAACATTAATTCATGCATTTGTTACGTCGCGCCTAGACTTTTTACCTATTGTAACGTTTTGTTTTCTGGACTTCTCATGTCCTACATTAAAAGCCTGTAGTCTATACAGAAGGCAGCAGCGAGACTATTGACAAGGACGAGAACGTTCGATCATATTACTCCAATTCTAGCTGACCTGCATTGGCTTCCAATACATGTGAGATGTGATTTTAAGGTGCTGTTAATTACTTATAAAATTTTACACGGTTTAGCTCTTTCCTATCTCGTCGACTTAGTATCACCATATGTTCCGTCCCGACAACTTCGATCACAAAATGCCGGTTTGCTATCAACCCCATGGGCTAAAAAGAAGTGCGCGGGATCAAGGACATTTTCCATTCGCGCGCCAGTACTACGGAATGCCCTACCTATGGAAGTTTGCGCAGCCACCTCAGTAGAAATCTTTAAATCCCGACTAAAAACACATTTATATTCAAAAGCATTTAGTTAATTGAGCCTGTCTGCAGCTTTCTTCTTTTTTCCTTTTTCCTACCCCCCCTCTTCCGGCTCGGAGAGGGGCCTAGCTAGATGATGCGGATTGACTTGACCGCCTCCATTTGGTCCTGCGCTGATCGACCATCGCGGGTTAGGACATCGGCCGTCTGCGGTCCACTTGGTTGGAATGTGGGATGGTTCCTGCCCAGTGGCTTTGCCTGCTGTCAAGACATCACTGCACTATTTAGCACAATATGTTTTCTGTAATCTATATTGTTTATGTGTATGTCTGTATTTAGTAAATGCAGCATCCACTTCAACCTGTGGGCCTGGAAGGGGGCTTCTCCCACCTGTGGTCCCTACTGGAGGTTTCTGATTTTCCCATAATTGGGGTTTTTGAGTTTTTCCTTCCCCTTCTGGGAGCTTTGACAGGGGATGCTGTTATGTACCTTACACTGAAAAGATGTCTCTGTACGACTTTTTTTTTCGAAAGAGGTCTCGACATGACCTCTTTTCATCTGTGAAGCCCTTTGAGACTTTGATGATTTAGGGCTATACAAATAAAATGTGATTGATTGAAATATTGATCAGTAAGCATAAAAAATACCCCAAAATTAGGTAAAGGGATTTATTAGAAAACCAGAGGTTTGTAGCATAAAGGGAGGGATGTCACTGATGTGTGTGGTGTTTTTGGGATATATAACTCAACCAACCGCAGAGCTATTGATCAATATATTGGTAATTATTGATCAATAATCATAAAAATATCCTTAAAATTAGGCAAAGGGATTTATTAGAAAACACCAGGTTGTAGCATGAAGGGGGGGATATGACAGATATGTGTGGTGATTTTGGGATCTCTAACTCAACCGCAGAGCTATTGATCAATATATTGGTAAACATTGATCAATAATAAAAAAAAATCCTTAAAATTGGGTTCATTCATTAGAAAACCAGAGGTTGTAGCATAAAAGGGGGGATGTGACTGATGTGTGTGGTGATTTTGGAGTCTCTAAACCAGCCAAACTCAGATCTATGGATCAATTTATTGGTAAATTATGAACAATATGCATAAAAAAAATCCTTAAAACTTGGCAAACGGATTTTTTGGAAAAGCAGAAGTTGTAGCATGAAGGGAGGAATGTGACAGATATGTGTGGCGATTTTGAGGTCTCTAAACTAACCAACAGCAGAGCTTTTGATCAATATATTGGTAATTATTGATCAATAAGCATAAAAAAATACCCCAAAATTAGGAAAAAGGATTTATTAGAAAGTCATAGATTGTAGCATGAAGTGAGGGATTTGACGGATATGTGTGGTGATTTTGGGGTCTTTTACCCAATAAACAGCATAGCTATTGATCAATATATTGGTAATTATTGATCAATAAGCATAAAAAAATCCTTAAAATTAGGCAAAGGGATTCATTAGAAAACCAGAGGTTGTAGCATAAAGGAGAGGATGTTCCTGATGTGTGTGGTGATTTTGGAGTCTCTAAACCAACCAAACTCAGAGCTATTGATGAATTTATTGGTAAATTATGATCAATATGCATAAAAAATCCTTAAAATTAGGCAAAGGCATTTATTAGAAATCAGAGGTTGTAGCATGAAGGGAGAGATGTGACAGATATGTGTGGTGACCTTGGGATGTCTAACTCAACCAACCGCAGAGCTATTGATCAATATATTGGTAATTTATGATCAATATGCATTTAAAAAATCCCCCAAATTTAGGCAAAGGGATTCATTAGAGAACCAGAGGTTGTAGCGTGAAGGGGGGGCGGGGGGGCTGATGTATGTGGTTATATTGAGGTCTCTAATTCAATCAACCTCAGAGTTATTGATCAATATACAGTACTTGTAATTATGGATCAATGATCATATAATAATCATTAATATTAGGCAAAGTGATTTTTTTTTTTATTTAGAAAACCAGAAGTTGTAGCATGATTGGGGGGGGGGGGGGGTGAACGATGCTTGTAGTGATTTTTGGGGTATTGAAGCCAATCGGCATTTAAACTATTGATCAATGTTTAGGTAAATATTGTTCAACAAGCATTAAATAAATCATTAAAATTAGGAAAACTATTTATTAGAAAAAACAGAGGTTGGAGCATGATATGGAGCTTGATTTATGGGTGTTGTCATTTTGAGTCTCTTACTCATCCGGCAGCTGAGCTATTCATTTATTATTGATAAATAATCATTAAAAATATATATAAAAAATATGCAATGTGAATCATTATTAAACCAGGAGATTTTTCATGATTGGGCTGTGACTGATGTGTGTAGTTATTTTGGAGTTTCTATACTTCACAACAGTGGAGTAAATACATTTTTGTCCTTTTCAGCGCTTTGCACTTTGTTGACAGTCCCTGCGCATTCCCTACATTGCCGCCTGGCGAGACGATCAACATTAGCCGTCTCGTCTCTTGTTTTTTATATTTATCCATATTTTTTCCATTGTAGCTAGTAGACCCGTGTTATGATGGAGGCACACGTGCATCTTTGGTGTTTAGACAACGTTTTGGCTGAGAGGTCTTGATCGCGAAAGTCCGAATCTGCCAATGTCTTTCCAACTTTACTTAAGTCAAACAGTGAGGATAAGCGGCTCTAGAAAATGTATTGATGGGTTCACATTGCGGTCCTGTCAACAGGCTGCTCTTCAATAAAGCCTGCTCCGTGGCAATTTTAGGATTATAGTTTTTACGTCATCGGAACTGGACGCGCGGTGTAGTGACGTAATTTCCAAGCGACTTCCCCGCGCTCGGTAGAAAAAAAGTTGACTGCGGGGAAAGAAAGGAGCACGTTTTGCGAATCTTTGGCTACTTCTCAAGTGGCACCGATGTTTTCTCCGAATTTCGGTCAGATTTCGGCCCGCCGGAAGCAGAGTAGAACACCGGCCAGGCGAACGTCCAGCGGTTTGCTACTTACCCCGCGGAGGACACCTTTGTCGGCGAGGTAACCGCTGTTCGCTGTATCCTAACATCTTTGTAAAAAACAAAAACAAATGCTGTACATATTTTTAAGATGTTTTTATGTTAACATTATTCAACTACACGCGTTGTCCTGCCATTTGAATCAACAAACCAGTAGAAACTTCTGACTCACAAGTACAGTTTCTGTTCACCGCAGTTATAAGTCAACCAAGCCAATTTCGTCATTTACGCATTCTGCAAGCCTTGCAGAATGCGTAAATGACGATATTGGCAAAAATTACGAAAACTAAATATTTGCTGAAATTAAATCAGTAATTATTACATCACTGAAAACATTTTGAAATAAAACCATGTGTGTGTAAATAACAAACGTAATATTTTATAACATTGATCTGTAAAGTTTGTCAATATTAATATGATAAAAAAAACAAAAGACAACGTTATTTCAGAGCATACGACTGTTAGATTATCATGCTGTATATATCGCAATTCTATTCACTTATTTTACAATTTGATTGCAGTGTTATGCAGTTGTCTGTTATTTATTAAAAATTGATTCACTTCAAAATGTATGTGGTCAACCCCTAAATGTGTTACATGGCATTCTGATTTAAATTAAAAGCAAAAATCCACCTATTTTTTGTCCATCTCAGAGGCAGACAAAAAATGACGTCACTATGACAAAATGGCCGGCCACTGAGATGGATAAAAACAAGCCACTTTCTCTACTTGACTCATATTCCAGGCAATATGAATCAGAGTGCAGTGTTTTCACGAAGATAAGCACATAGAACTTATTCTTGTAAAGGAAATTTTGGAGTTGATGTTCTCGTTAACTCATTCAATTCCATAGACACATTTTTGCGTAGTTTTCAAGGGTCTTAGACATTCTTTCAGGTACCTTATGTATTTATACAGTAAACTAATTTGAGACCTCCTTTTACACTAATACAGTGGGCCCCCGGTTTACGAGATTAATTTGTTCCGCGGTTGGGATTTTAATGCAAGTTCGCTGTATGGCGGGCAATCCAAACCTATGCGAATTAGCAAATGTACGTAAAACCCCAGGTAAAAACATAAAAACTGGATATACATATTAAAAATTGGTATAATATATCTTAGATATAATATACATGCATACAATTAAATAACATCATAAATAAAAAAATATATAAAGGCTTTATTTACCTTTGAATGACGCTTATTATGGAAGGTAGGTTAACTTAGCTTTCTTTGTACTTCTTGATTATCTCCAGCTTTGTTTACATATAAATCATCTTCTTACTTCTCTCTTCAACATCACTTACACTCTTGGGACTCATGGATAATTAATTCAAGTTTGAATTAAGCACTAAAATGCGTACTAAATACAATATTGAAAGTACTCTCACACGAGATCAAGTCTTTGTGACCCCATGCACTGACCAATAGCAGACCAGCATCTTCGTGACCCCATTGTAGCATTGTAGTAACACGTTGCAGCGGAGGCAGTTTGACGTCAACAAAAAATAAGAGCAATTACCTAAAAACGCTTCAAGAGGGAGGCAAAACAGCAAACAAAACCAACCCCACAGGTCATGACAGTTGTTGATGTTTATCATAAAGCGGGATAAATTCCTTAAACAGGGGACGAAAAACTCAGTATTCCACATTGTAACGTGAAAAAAAACGCAAGTCAGGGATGACATTATTCAGGGGTCCACTGTATATGAAAAAAAAATCTTAATGGCTATCTGGGATTCAATGTCTGGACATAAAATTACATCTTTGGGATCGAATTAGTGATTGTTTTTACATTTCGGCTTCTATATGGCATAAAAGCCTTGTCTTGATAAGTAGTACAGTGGATTTCTCTGCATGTTGTTCAGAATTCAGTATTTATCCTTTGTTCATCTGTGAATGTGTTTGTGTGTGTGTTTTGAGAACAGACCGACGCCCACTCGTGAGCAGAGCCACGCTGCCTTTGACGACCTCAACTATGATGTGCAAACATTTGGCTCTTTACTTCCTGTCAAAGTGATGGAAGCACTGACCATGCTCAATGGTAAAGTGTGCGTGTGTGTGTGTCTGTTTGTGTCATTTTCCTTAAAATTGCATGGAGTTAATGGCAATTTTCTGTTTCTATTAAATTTTTAAAAGATTAAATGTCTGGATCCAGAAAAGATGTGTAAATATGTCTTTGGGGGTTCATTGAGTTAAAAAAAAAATACAGTATGGGGACCAGCACGCCAATAAAATGTGACTAATTCTAGACTACATGTGAGTCATATGTTTGGCAAAGCTAGCTTGAGGGCACCTTGACGTCAGATTCAACGTCGAGACCAGGCATGGGCAAACTACGGCACGCGGGTCGGATCCGGCCCGTTGGTTTTTTTAATGCGGCCCCCTTATGATGGCGCAAAATTAAGGTTTGGTTTGAATGATTCCATTCATTTCATTTTGACTTGTTATGACAGACTACCAACACCAGTTGTCACAGTAGGCGCAATGACATGATTTTGCAGAGCGTCGAGGAACATCGAGAGACAGCAAGAAAGTGAGCGAATGCAGTTCTATTTTGTCCCTCCAGACCTGGCTGTGCTAAAAGCACGGAATAAGCCTTCGCACAAGCACAAGACGAGAATGCATACCATCAAAAAGGTCATGTATATGACACTAGGGCCATATATAAGACAGTGTCATCCAATAGTCTCTCTCTCAGACCCTTCTTGCGCGTTGGTTTGCATGCCATATGAGTACTGCGCTTTTTGCGGTTTATTTCTTTATTTACTTATTTATTATCGTTGCTTGTAACCCATTGTCTGTATCAATTGGGGTTGCGGTTTACTCTCCGCCCTCTGGTGGCTGTGACTCTTGTGTTGGTTTATCCTTGTCTGATTTTGCTGTTGCACGTTTGTGTACAGTGGCTTTGCTTCATGGGGTGAGTTGCGTTGTTTTATTTGTGTGCTATAGCTTTCTGGTGTTTATTTCTTTTGTGATTTTTGCTGTTTTTTGTTTACTTCTTCAGCATTAATACTGGTTGTTGCGTGCCTTTGATGGTGTTGACAGCCTGACGTGTGTGTGCTCGCCATAAAGTTGTTCTTTGTTTTTGACCTGGCTGTGGAGATTCCGCGGCTGTTTGTGTCACCCACCAGCTTGTGGTGTCCCAGCTGCGTCTTGGATCCGTCCTTGTACCACTCCTTCCTGCGTCGCATAGCTTGTGCTTCGCACACCATCGCGGCTGGTGCTATTGTCCCATATACTGCTGTACATGCTGCGTTAAGCGCTCGTCGTGGTTTTGTTGCGTGTTCCTCTCGCCGACCAGCGGCATCTAGGCTCCTCGTCCCTTGCCTGTCTCCGGCTCGCAGCAGTGGCGTCCCACACCGGCTCTTGCCTTGACAGCTTTTGTTGCACCGCTCTCGGTAGTATGGAGGGCTCTGTTCTGTGCTCCAGTTGTGGCTGTTGCATTGTGGTGGCAGACTCATGGGGTGGCCGTTGTTTGCGTTGCTGTGACTCGTCGCACGTTGACACGGCCTCAGGTGAGTGTGGCCGTGGATGTTGTGCCTGGGTCTTTGGAGTCCATTGCTCCTCCTGTTCAGTTGGCAGGCTCCTCGGCGCCCGTCGAGCTCCGGCGGACGCCGCAGACCACATCAATGCCCTGGAACTTCAGGCTGTGCATCTGGCGCTCATCCTCTCCCTGCCATTCTTTCGGGATATGCACATCCTTGTGCGGTCGGACAACACCTCAACAGTTTTCCGCCCACCTAGCAAGTCTGCGGGCATCCTACCTTCTGGGTGCCCTAAATCAAGTAGCGGACTCGTTGTCTCACAGGGTACCAGTGCCAGAGGAGTGGCATCTGTACCCAGAGATTGTGCTTGCCCTGGCGCACCCGTGGCTGTTTTGTCTGTACACAAATCAATAACTGATATAAAGGACACTGCTCATTTCGCGATAATGGAGAAATGTTTGGATATGGAATCCCTGAAAGGAAAAACACGAGGAAATGATTTTTTTAACAGCAAATCAATGGTCACACAGTTACCTTGGAGTACGCTCGTCAATGTTACAACAGATGGATCACCAAATCTGACAGGAAAAATGTAGGAATAATCAAGAGGTAATGTTCCTACACTGCATAATTCATGAGGAAGCACTGTGCAAAACTGTGTTGCAGGTTGACCACATTGGAAAACCTGGTAACTTTAATCCAGCGAGGGGACCTCGCCATCACCTATTTATTCTTTTTCTCAAAGAAAAAATGCTGATCACACAAAGTTACTGTACCATTCTAATGTCCGCTCAATAAGTTTTGGAAAAGTATGTCTGGAAGCTCAAACAGGAGATTATTTCATTTTTGGAGCTACTTGAAAATACTGACAATTTTCCAGAGCTGAATGACACAGAATGGCTTTGAGTGTTATGTGTGACCAACGATCTGATACTGGCAATGTGAGTTTAAGGGCATGTTGATGCCAGATTAAATGTTTGGTCAAAGTAAAGATGGATAAATAAATGTTTGGAATTGATTAACTACTATTGATTAATTAAGTAATCATTTTATTAGCCATGGTAATGGTTTAATTATTTTTCCCATAATAACTTGGGGGTTTGTGCATGCACAAGTTAATACCCCATGGCATTATGGGGAAAAATGCTCTGGTTTTAGCTTTCGGCCTGCAAGTATGCTGGAATATATTTGCAAATTCCATTCAAATAAGTCCGCCACTAAAAAAATGTTCACTGCTCATTGGCGGCTCCACACTTCCATACTTTTCTGTACTTTTATTGTGTGCTCAATAATGAGGTTCGTGGGGACATCCTGCAGGCGAGGACCACATCTCGGTGCAGGTGAGCGAGAGTGGCTGGGCCTGGATGGTTTACGGAGACAGGCTGATCATCTGGAAGATCTGCCAGACGGCTGTGGCCAAGGTAAGTTGGGCATTAGGGGTGTGCCAAAAAAAAAAAAAAGATTTTCATCAGAATCTGAATTCTCATCTACTATGATTCAAATCGATATATGTCCCCAAATTCATATTATGCATAAAGTGAAAATTCAGCATCCTGAGCACATTACGTATACATATACATGTGAATAAATGAAAGTACTCCCTATACTGAATAATATGTGACTGATAATACTCCCGATATGCTCGCAGTTGCACACGTTTCATGCTTTGCCCATTGCGCTTAATTTAGCTGCTCACTTGAAAAGGTTTTTCCTTGTCATAAATTAACCAAAAAAATGTATGGGTATTTCATTTGCCCAACTGTTTTTTTTTTTACATAATACTTTGGCATTGCAATTTCCAGTGAAATGGCAATGTATCTTGTTCTACCTTTTTTTGTTTCTCTTATATTATACTATAAAAGCTATAGTTATAGCTACCTACTAGGCATTAGATGAGATACAAATCCCAAAAGACGAGAAATCTCATGGGATTGATCCCACGAGAATGAGTTATAATGAGCATTTTGCAAAATTTTTAAAATAAAAAAATATTCTAATATAAGCTTTTCTATTTCAAAATTATATATTTTTATTGAGCAGGGTGCAATAAAATATCTAAGGTTTTTCCATATGCTGCTGCAATAACAAATTATTCAGCTGAGCTCTCAGAATAGTTGAACATGAACAAAATAAAATATTTCTTTTTCACACACTGCTTCAAGAAAAGTTGCAGCTGAACTCTTTCATAGTTGAAGATGGAAAAAGAATCTTGTTTAAAGTGCCAAACATTAAACATAAAAACATTAATGCGACTAGTGGCATGCTCACTGCCAACTGATGTAGCAGGGATAAAAAGATGCACTTTAAAATAGCAGCAAGCAAAGGCCTTACTTGCAATTTTCATGGCATCAGTTACCTCCGCTTTGGTTTTCTTCTAAAGAGTTGGAACTACTGTGCGAAGTGATGTCGTGACGGGATCTCATATCGCATCAAGGTGTGAATTAGGCGCTCAAATCCCCTGCCTTCCACCATCGAAAATGGCTTCAATGTACATACCAATATCTTACATCTTACATACCAATTCTGGAGCTCTCGCACTTAATGGCGACGCAAAAGCATTTCTTTTTGTTGCTTGTTTGTTTGAAAGTGTTTTTGAAGAGCTGGCTTGCTTCAGAGTTTGGTAGTAAATCGCAGATGCCTTTACATACAGTTTGTGTACTGTGTATGGCATATTTCTTTCTTTTTTTTTTTTTTTTGCAGAGTTTACTAACTGTCTTTGTCTTGTCAGTCAATGTGTTACCATCCTTTTCCTCAATTGGAAAACCAAAATGTTGCCACACATATGATTTAAAAGTAATTTGGCCATTGTGTATTTCTCCTGTGTACAGTACTCCATTGAGTTCCTTCTCCTTTTCAATTAATGGCGGATTACAAACAACAGTTAGGTGCACACCGCCACCTACTGTACAAGAGTGTAGCACGCAAGCCTAACCATCAGCCTAGTTGCACTTCTGGTTCAAAAAAGCTGTACCCTCCAAAAAAAGTGAAAAGGAAATTGATCTTGTGGCATGCCGGCATGAGAAATCTCATGGCATTCGATCTCGCGAGATCTCGTCTCATGAGATCTTGACCCATCCCTACTAGCTACAAAGAGTGTAGCGGGTGTCCCCATGCTATTTTTGTGTGAAAAAGCCATTGTGACTGAGTGTCCCCAATTAGCACAGAGTCTTTTAAATATCTTTAAAGGGCCTATAACATGATATTTTATTCTTTTCATTGTAATATATATATTAGGGCTCCACAATTAATCAAATTTTCATCGCAATCACGATATTGGCTACCATGATTAATTAAGCTGATCCAAAGCTGGCTTCCATACGTGTCAAATCATGCACTTTAAGTCGTCCTACCACCAGAGGACAAAAGCAAGGTTAAGACTTCATTAAGTTTAAGAAATAGAAGCAAGCTCATCCTGAAGCAGAAGGGCAGCAGCCTCAACTGAAAGCCTACCGAATGAGTGGGACGCGACAACGGCGCTGAAGTTGGCTTTGTGAGCGCGCTCCCGAGATTTCATCTTTCAATTCTTTCAAGCTTTAAAACTCTTTAGATGTCAATGTTTCTCACAGGTTTGCCTGATATTCTCTACTATTCTCACGCCCTAACCGTGCTAGCTGTCAAAGGGGCCCCTTTTTGGAAAATCCGGTTGGCAAAAATGGGAATAAATTGAGTTTGAAATGACAAAAAATTAAATTTTGACTGATCAATCCATACTCACTTCGAGTGATTCTGCTTCTTCTGTACTGTTTTTTTTTTGTTGTTGTTGTTTTTTTTTTTGCTTTAAGGCTGTTGTAGATGTTGTTACAGGCCTGTTGTTGTTGAGTGCACATACTACAAGTAAGTGTTGCCCTGTGTGCCAAGTTTTTGCCCTAATTATTATTTACTTTATTTATTTTAGATTATTATTTTTAAGTATCAAGCCTTGAAACCTTGTTTTAATTACTGCTTTAAAAAAAAGTGCAATAAATGGACATGTTCAACCAAACATGATGAATAATCGTGATTAATAATCATGATATCAATATTTACCAAAATAATCGTGATTATTACTTTGGTCACTATTTTGGACATTATCGTGCAACCCTAATGTACAGTATATGTAAATTACATTGGCAATTTCTTATTAAATATGAATTTTATGGTACCGCTATTTCTAACCAGTCAGTAAAATGGCTGGTTTGCTCTTTTAATGTAGCTGCCGCGTCATCTTGAAGCTCAAGACTACTTCAACAGCATAAATAACAGGGCTAAAAACAGATGTTTTATTGACATTAAAATGCAAATACCCCGATCTCACTAAAAAGTGTTCCTCCTGACAAATCAGTCCCCAGCATTCATAACAATAGTACTACCTGCGGGTGATTTATTTACTACTGACGCCAACTGTCCGGCTGTGTGTTCCCAAACACACGGTTTTGTTGTTTACTTGGCCAACTCTCCAAATCACTCCTCCTCAGCTCCGGACCCAAAATGAAAGGTGTGGGAGAGTTGCAAATTGCTCCTGTCATCATAAGTCCACTTCAAGCCGCTTTCAGAGCCATTTTCGGTGCAAGAGCGCAGAATAAGCAAGAAATGCTTTGAAATACATCAATGAAGGAAAAGAACACTTTGATAGCGTTTAGGCCTCTTTTGAAAAAAACAAAACACTTGCCATCGGCATTTGACTTCATTGCACAAATCAACCTTTGTGGTCGAAAACAGCAATGAATCGAGTGATTTTGAGGGTCCACGCTAATGTATCTTTTTGCAGCTGTGCACGTGCAGGGAGCTTCAGCTCCCCGCCAGCCAGTACGACTACACGGCCCAGCACGTAGCCGTGACCTCAACCGCCCCACTGGAGGCGGCGCCGGCGCGGGGCGTCACGGTGCTGGCCGTGGCGGCTGATGGCGCCGCTCGCTTCTGGCCCAATTTGTCTCAGGAGGGCAGATACATGGAGGCCAACCTGGACCTCGGGGATCTCTGCTCTTTTGTGCTGGCTGTCGCCGTAAGATACCACTTCCTACTTGTTACTTGCTCTTCATTTTTAAATGTGTGCTGGGATGGCTTACTGCAACAAATTAAAAGGTTTTTAAAAATTAAAACAAAATAAAATTACATACCGTATTTCTTAGCATACAAGCCGAGCTCGCTTATAAGTTGAACCCCCCCCCCCTTTTTTGTTTTTTTTCTTTTTTGCAGTTTGGGTGAATGCTGCTAATTCATCACCAATTTAATCAAATCAATACAGAAATATTGACCGTATGTGTCCAAATGTTTTATTTTGCTGTTTTTCCTCATTCAATTTTGAGTGTTTCAATAGATCTACAATTGAATAATTATGACAATAATTCTTGGATTATTATTATTATGGCAATTTTTTTTAGGCTACATTTCCAAGAACTGTGTCCTAAGTGTTGCTTACTGCGGTCAGGGCGGCAGCTTTGTGGTGTCCACGGCCAAGGGCCGCATGTGGCGTGTGGGAGCCGACACATCCGGGAGGCTTCAGTACCGAGCACTGCAAGAGGGCCAGGGCGTCTTTTCGGGCATCGGCCGCCGTGTCTCCAGCCTCTTCGGCATCCTCTCGCCGCCTGCTAACGACACAGTCAGTGCTTTGGTCATTCCCGCATGCACATCATACCATCGTAATCATCAAGGCCTTCCAATTATACTTTGTCCATCTTTTTTTTCTTTATTACTATTACTATTGTTATTATTCCAAAAGCTATTACCAGAGATGGTCAACTTGCGAAAAAATGGTCATTTTTTCGCGGTCCAACATTGGTCAGTTGTCAGTGCCCCGCCCGTTCTGACATCGTCGTCAGTCTGCCATTTTTTTCCACACTGAAAATTGTACTCATCAACCCGTCGGTCGGTCAGACGACGGCTGGTCTGTTGACAACATCTTCCACCCCGACAACTTAATTTTTTTTTTTTCTGGTCCCACATTAATCAGTCATCTGTGCCCCACCCCCGTTATGTCATCGTATATTCGTACAGGACACCTGATTCAAATGGTGAGGATTGTTATCAGATTTCTGCTAAGCTTTCTGATATGTGCTGATCGTTTTAATCAGGTCTGTTAAAGCAGGGGTCCTCAACCTATTTATCGCCACGGATGGGTCAGCACTAGAGATTTTATTTTTTGATGGGGGGCTTGCAAATGGTAAATATAAAATGCACATAAAAAAAGGGACTCACTATCAGTGAAGTTGTAGACTTGTCACCAGTCCTTTCCCCTTCCCAAAGATGTCTGTTTATTACTCATTTAACTCATTTTTTGTGTAAGATTTTGGTGCTCAAGTGACCGAAACGAATCCAAGATAATCCGTCTGATTTTCAAAGTAAAACTTTTTTCAAACTAAAATTGCTTTCATACTCCTATAATACATAAAACTGAATTGCATAGTTCCATTCTTTCCTCAGTGTGTGTGTCAGAACACATTAACAAATGGAGAACAATCTTCAAGAGAAGTGAAGAGGCTGGAATAAATTTAAGCTTTTACTTTTGTCTTCAATCTCTGAAGGTTATATTTTGTAAAAGCGAAATGATACAAAAATACAGTTATAACACGTTATTCACGATACAAACAGACGTTTATAAAACATAAAATGTACTAACAAAGATGCATGTCACAAAAAAGAAAATTAAAAAACAACGCGGGCACAAACAGCAAGTGGAAGTTATGAGAACAATAGAGCTGTTGAGCGCTACTAGGAAACTATTGCGTTGTTCAGTTGACTGCCCCATGAGACGGAGGTGTCACTTGATTAAAGGGAGAATTATTAGAATTTTTAAAAAGTTGCAAATAAAAGTGTTCCTAACAACCAACAGTATGTTATAAATATAATTGCAGGTCTAGTTATCATTAAATTATATTACATGGGGAGTGGCATACCAATGGAGGCTGCCATGTCTGGTATAGCTATGGACAACTGTATATGCAGCACCTCCTGCTGTCCGTAATGAAAAACGGTCTAAATCATACACAATTTACCCAAAACGGCCGGAAGAGACAAAACAACACAAGCACGAGCCAACTCTTCATGACAAGTTCAGTATTTTGGTGCGGCCCATGCGCCGGGTACCAGTTAATCCACAGATCAGTATGTTTGTTTTTGTTTTTTGTTTGCCATTAGATGTCACTAAATCATACTCCCCCCCCAAAAAAAAATGGTGCAGTGTGTGACATTTGTGGGCATTGTTGCAGGTCCACAGCCTGTTATGGGTAGGCGCCAGCGGCTGCCTGTATGCGCTGAGCGACTCGCGCCTCAACAAATGGGAAGTGGACGAGAGCAGTGAGCAACACACGCTCAGCTGGGACATCCGGCGAGCTCTGAGCGAGAGCATCACCGACGCCATTTGGGTGAGGAATCCGCGCTACCGTATTTTAGGAAAGGTGTACTCGCTTTGTGATTTGCCTAATGCATTGCCTCCATCAGGGCTCAGAGGGCAACTACCAGGAGATACTAGAGGGCGTCAATGTCACCTTTCTGGATCTGAAGCTCAGCCAGTGAGTTGCCTGGGTTCTTTTTTTTTCTCCCTCTCCTGCTCCTCCTCTGTATTCTTTGTGTTCTCCTTCTATTTTGCCTTATTTTTCTTTTCCTGCTTCCACTCTTCCTTTTTATCTCCTCCATCTTCTTGGTCTTCTCATTTTTCTTCTCCTTCTACTCCATCTTCTTGGTCTTGGTCTTCTCCATCTAGCTCATCTTCACTGGTTCCCTTTTTCCCTTCTTCTTTTTTCTTCTCCATCTTCTGCGTTCTCCACCTATTTCTTTTTTTTGGCTTCTTGTCTTTCTGCCTACTTCTCCTTCCCCCCGTTTCTTTGTCCTTCTCCCACTCCTCTTTTTTTCTTCATCATCCACTGTCTCCTCCTTTTTCTTCTTTTCGCTCTTTCTCATATCCTTTCTTCTCTTTTTATTTTGTCTTTTTTTTTTCTTCTGCTCCTGGTACATCTTCTCGTCTTCTCCTTTTTCTGCTCCTCCTTCTCCCAGTTCTTCACCTACTTCTCCATCTTCCTGCTCTTGGTCTTCTCTATCTAGTTCATCTTCACCAGTTCCTTTTTTTCCCTTCTTTTCTCCTCATTTTCTTCTTCATCTTCTACAGTCTCCTCCTTTTTCTTCATTTTGCTCCTCTTCCTGCCTATCCCTTTGTCTCCTTTTATTTTGTCAAATTTTTCTTCTCTTGCTTCGTCTTGTTGGTCTCCTCTCTTTTCTGCTCCTTCTCCCACTCCTTCTCCATCTTGCTCATGTTTAACTGTTCATTATTTCTTCCTTATTTTCCTATCCTCCTTTTTCTTCATCATCCATTTCTCTTTTTTTCCCAGTCCTTCTCTTTCTGCCTCTACTCCCTTGTCTCCCTTTCTGTATCATTTGTCTTCACTTATCGTTTCATCTCCTTCTATTTTGTCTGTTTTTTTTTCTTCTCCTCTGCTACATCTTCTTGGTCTCTTTTTTCTGCTCCTCCTTCTCCCACTCTTACTCTATCTTCTTGCTCCTTGTCCTCCCCATCTAGCTCAGTGGTCCCCCAACCCCCGGTCTGCGGACAGGGGCTGCGTGGGCTGCACCCGAAATAATGTTTTGGAGATTATTAAGTTTTATGCTAGGTGCACAATGAATGCGAAAATTAACGCCGCTACGCTTTCTGTCGCTGTTGTACTTTTTGTCCATTTTTTTGTCGCGCGAGGAGTGGGTAGTGGAGCGAGCTTGCTGTGCACTTTACGGTAGATCCGGAAAGAAGAACATTGCTGAGAACTTTCACTTTTCTGGGATGTGACAGAGCCAATATTTTCACCGACAGCACCTTCCTTCCTTCTTTTTTTTTTAACACTGCGTGTCCCTCCTTTTGTGGCAATACTCGCCTGCCAAAAAATAAAAGTTTCAATGTTGCAATCAAGTGGCCGAGACCGTGCTAAATATTGTGCTGACGTTCTTCTTTCTTTTTCTTCTTTCAGTTTCTCCCTTTCTTGTCCTCTTCCTCTTTTTGGTGTTTTTTTTCCTTCTCCATCCTAATTTTCTACTCTCTTGCTCCTTCTTCTGCCTCTACTACTTTGTCTTCACCCTTTTTTCATCGCCATCCTTCTCTTGCTTCTTGTAATTTCTCCTGCTCAAATTTCTCTTTATTCTCATTCTCCATCCTCTTGGTCTTCTCATCCTTCTCATTTTTCTTCTTTTCCGCTTCCTTCTCTTTTTCCTCTGCTCCTTTTCCTCCCACTCCTTCTCCTTCTTGGTCTTTTTCTCCTCTTGCTCTTCCTTTCCTTTTTTCCATTTTCTTTTTGCCTTCACGCATCACACAGAATCTAATTTTTGCAGAGCCGGTCTGGTGGTCCTGGCCGCCGCCTGGCACCCCTCCGACACGCCCTGCCTGGTCTACTTCTGCCTGGTCACCCTGCAGGACCTTGGCACCACCATCTCCAACCAGTTCACAGTGGAAGTCACCAACTATAACTCCCCATTCCAGGTGAGTCCCATGAGAAGGTCAGGGCGACCTGCCACTTTTGCTGCCATTTGCAAAAGGATGTGTCCGAGGAAGGCAAAACCAGTCAGAGGAAGGCAAAACCAGTCACGGCCACTATGACCTCATGTTTTTTCAGAGCGAACCTGAGCTGCATGCCACGTGTCTCCTGTTGCCACCTTCCCCCGGCACCACCGCCTTCCTCTACAACGAGGAGCTTGTCTTCGCCTGCTCCACGGGAAGCGGCAGGGCGGGCCTTCCGGACGAGAGGATCCCCTTCAACTCGCCCGGTGGGTTCCTTGGTGAGGCGATGGGCTTAGCCTGAAGTTTTTGCGGCTGATTGGAACGCGCTTGTTGTCCGCAGGTGATGGTTTGCGAGGCGGAGGCTGCTGCGCCAACCTGCCCGTCTTCTTCTCCCAGAATAGCGGCCTGGTGGCCGTGGTGGCCCGGGAGAGCGCCTCCATCTTGCCCGAGACCGTGGAGGATTCACTGTGCTCATCTCTTGCAGCGGCACCAGAAGTAAGATGCCAAAGACAGAACCTGATCTGATGTCACCTAATTGGTTTGAAAACACTAGGGAAGACAAAGTTTAGTTAGGTACTTCCGAGTGCTGTTTTCATTCATTTTGGGGTATAAAAATGAAGACTGATTTCTGTCCTTCTCTAGAATGTCCAGTTTTGGAGCTACAGGATCCCCTGGTCCTCCTGTGCTAGCTTTTGGTCTGCATCTCTCAATACAATAGAACTCCTCTACAACGAACTCATATTTGCAGCCAGAATTTTTTCACAACAGGGGACTTTTCCCTATAGCAAATCCATGTCTTGGATGTAAACATAAAAAACGTGTTGTGCAATCTGACTGAAGTTAAAAACAAAACCATCCAAAATTTAAAAAAAGAAAAAGGACAAAAAAGAAAGTGCCAAATCTACAATAAGCATTCATTTTCATACTTACATCAGTTTCTTGCATTATGTCACTTTGTTTCATCCATCTTTCATTGTATTACTTTTATCCTGTCTTCAAGCGTTAAGCTTGGTTAAGTTTGACACGTTATTCAAGATTTTAAGAGATTTATTGTCAAATGTATAGTTATACCATACAATGAAATTCTTATTCTGTTCACTTCCCCGAGCAGCAGACTACATTCCTTAATTGAGCAATAAATAAATAGCAATAAACAACAAACAGAGACAGTGGTGCTAATAATGTAGTGCAGAATATCATGCAGTGCAAAAAAAAACCCCAAAATAAACTGAAAACTATATTTTGCTATTTTGGCAACCACACCCCTCCGGGTCCACTCGGAACAGATTTTCCGCAACGCGTATCTTCCGGAATTTCCTTACGAGCGGACAGCCTGGCGGACGAACTATTGTTTATGGACGTTCACCCATACAAACACATTTATGATTCTTCTGAAAATAAATACCTTGATCTAAATACCATGCACAACTCCTGGTGAGCACCACGTTAGGGAGAGATTAATTTAGATCGTTTTAATCTATTTGGATTCTCCACCTCTGTTATAAAGTAGTGTTGTTTGTATGCTTTCCATTTACTGCCACCCAGAGTATGAGACAATACTTTCTGACCGTGGGGGAAGCCGCTCCCAAGTATAAAGTGCTGTAAAACGTGTGTCAGCACGCCAAGTATAAAATAAACTTGACATTTCCTGCAGGCTTTTTTTTGCTGTAGAGAGTGCAACGCTATTGCAGACATTTTACAACATTTTGTATTATATGCATCAGAGGGATTTTTTGTTTTATGCGGAAGTATCATTATTTAATTGTGTTTTATAAATTAAATAAAACTTTTATTTGAATAATGCAACATATAATTAATTAATGAAAGATTGATTTAATTAATGACACACTGTTGCAGCGATTCATGCATTTTGTTTATATGTCAACATTTCTAACACCTTACCCTGCTCCTCAAACCTAGCCAGAGAAGGGGTTGTAATCAGTGTGGATCGTTCTTTGGTCACTCTTTAGTCAATGTCATGATTGGAAAGTGCAGAAATTACATGTATCCAATACATTCCTCTACGTTGCATAAAATCGTTTTGTATAGGCCTGGCTTTCACATACTCTGCAAGGTCTAAAATATCTCTACCTAACTCGTTTGAAAGCTGAGGAAAGTTCTTTGTGATCATAGCCGCCATGTTTCCAACCACTTCATGTCAAAGCATTGGATTAGATGAAATTTGAGCTAAACAGGCTTTGGCACCGCCTCCTATTTTAGACAAGCGAGATTGACAGATAAACTAAATGCATGAAACACCACGTCTCAGGCATTTAGTTTATCTGTCAACTTCGCTTGTCAAAGTGTGACGAGCGGGTCCTAACACCTGATTGGGTACCCTGCTCTGTCTTGGTTTAAAGAGCAGAGTAACCAATCAGTTGCTTGGACCTGCCTTGGTTTGAGAAGCAGGATAGCCAATCAGGTGTGAGAACCAGCCCATCAATCTTTGACGAGCGAGTTTGACAGATAAACTAAATGCATGAAACGCCGCAACAGTGTGTCATTGAAAGTGTCATTAATTACATAAATGTTTCATTAATTCATTAAAAGTGTAATTAATTAAATGAATCTTGAATTAATTATGGTAATTAAATGTGGCACTAACTAAATAAATCTATAATTAATTCATTAAATGTGGTATTAACTCTATAAATGTTTTTGTTTAATGCTGGAGAAGCTGCATTAAATAAAACATGCAGAATTAGCGGACGCGTCAATCTAAAACCAAGCTTAACACTTGAAGACAGAATGAAAGTAATAAAGATGAAAGATAGATGAAGCAAAGTGAAAGATATTATGCAAGAAGTTGATGTAAGTATGAAAATGTGATTTAATTAATTAATTGAGTTCTTAGGGTTAATTCATGACACTTTTAATTAATGAAACATGTAATTATTTAATGACACTTTTATTTAAATATGAATGGTACATTTATTTACAGCTCTTACTGTAATATGGTATTTACCTTGACTTGACTTGACTTGTTGGGAGCCGCACACACCACTCCCTTCTTGCAGGTTCTCTATTGTGATTGTACTAACTACTGTAGTTGCCATGTAGCGAGTGTTAATCAGTTCTTATTACTACAGTCTTTCTGCAGCTCTTAATAGTACTTACCCTGACTTGACTTGACCTGTTGGGAGTTGTAGCTAGTCCTAATCAGCTCATTTACTATAGTCTTTATGCAGCAATTAGTAGTACTTACCACGGCTGCACAATTATGTCCAAAATAATAATCACAACTATTTTCAATATTGAAATCACGTTTATTAATCACAATTATTCATTATGTGTGGTCAAACATGTCTATTTATTGCACTTTCTTTAAACAAGCAGTCTATATTAACATGGCTTCAAGGCTTGATATTTAAAAGTAATCATAATAAACTAAAATATATAAAATAATAATTATAGCAAAAACGTGGCATTCAGGGCAGAACTTACTTGCAGAGTGCAAACCAATGAAAAAAAGTGAAGCCTATTTAGAACCAAGCACATACTGTACTACTACAACAGGCCTGTAACAACACCTACAACAGCCTTAAAGTTTTTTTGCAAGAAAAAAAAAAACAGTACAAAAGTAGCAGAATCCCTCAAAGTGAGTATGGACTTCACAGTCAAAATGTCATTTTTGGTCATTTCAAACTCAATGTATTCCAATTCTTGCCAATCGGATTTTCCACAATGGGTCTCATTTGACAGATAGCAAAAACTGCACCAAAAAATATATACTAGGAATCAGGTGAGAAACAACGCCATTTCACTCTGGTACTGATGGGAGACAGCTAAAAGTACCAGAATCATCTGATTTAGTAGTCAAAATGTAATTTTTCTTCATTTCAAACTGAATTTATTCCAATTTTTTGCCTTCGTATTTTACAAAATGGGTCTCAATTGACAGATAGCACTGTAGGAATCAGGTGAAAAATTCAATGCCATTTCACACTGGTAAATAATATATTAGGGTGAAAAAGCAGAGCCTTTTGTCATTCAAATGTGTGAAACATTGTCATCTAAAGGCTTTTAAAGTGGAATTGAAACCTGAAATCTGGGGTGTTATGCCCGCAAAACCAACTTCAGCGTTGTCATCGCGTTCCACTCTTGACATGTGAAAGAAGACGCACGGAATCTTGCCGGCACGTGTTTTGCAGCATGTTATACTTTGTGCGGCTTTGTGCCACATTCATCTTATATTCTCCCATGGTGGTGGCAGTAAATGGAGTCTACAGCATCCAAACATCACTAGTAGATTAAAACAATCAAAATTCTTCCAAGTTTTTTTTTTTCCCCAAGACCCCTCATCTCTGTGTGCGTGCTCTCCAGGAGTTGTTTACGGTATTTACCAGCAAACCTCCATAAGCAATAGTTTGTCCGACATGTTCTCTGCCCGGCGTTTCAGCACAGTAGAGAATTTCCTGAAGGTATGTGTTGCGGAAAATCTGGCTAGCGTGGACACTGTGCAAAGGGGTGTGTTTGCCAAAAAGACGTAATTTTGACACCTGGCGCTGCGCTTAACCCGCGGAACATGTCATGTATAAACCAAGCTGTCGCCCTTCTTGCAGGATTTGCTCGCTTGCTATTACTTAAGCTTGATGAAATCTTAACTTTGCCTTTGCCCCTAGTGGTAGGATGACTGAATGTGATTAATTTGACATGTCCGACTTTTTAAATGTTGGTATCGCTGAGGATCATATTAATTAATCGTGGCAGCCAATTTCGTGATCGTGATTAAAATTTGATTAATTGTGCAGCCCTAGTACTTACCTTACTTTGACTTGACTTGACCTGTTGGGAGCTGCACACATCTCTCACCTCCTGCACCTTCTGTGCTGTGGTTGCAATCACTAGTTGCCATGTAGCTAGTCCTAATCATCTCTTCTTACAGTCTTACAGTCTCCAGCTCATCAAATGAATTTCGCTCATCCTTAGGCGATGCTGAGGACAAAAAACGCAACGTGCTAGAAAAAATTAACTACTTCTAACTACAGATTTTTTTTTTTTACACACACACACACAAACACACACAAACACACACATACCTGCACCCGTCAGTTACTCGAGCAGCAGCATATCTGAAGCTTGCTCATCAT